>NW_022985882.1:0-41335 GCF_902459505.1 Geotrypetes seraphini
CTGAAAAAAAAATCAAAAAAATTTTGGGGACTTAGAAAAAATTTTTTAAAAAATTTCGGTGTCTTTAAAAAAATTTTGAAAAAAATCTGGGGACTTAGAAAAAATTCCGAAAAAAATTTTGAGATGTTTGAAAAAATTCTGAAAAAAATTTCGGGATCTTTGAAAAAATTCTGAAAAAAATTTCGGGATCTTTGAAAAAATTCTGATAAAAATCAAAAAATTTTGGGGACTTAGAAAAAATTTTGAAAAAAATTTCGGTGTCTTTAAAAAAATTTAGAAAAAAATCTGGGGACTTAGAAAAAATTCTGAAAAAAATTAAAAAAATTTTGGGGTCTTTGAAAAAATTCTGAAAAAAATTTTGGGATGTTTGAAAAAATTCTGATAAAAATCAAAAAATTTTGGGGACTTAGAAAAAATTCTGAAAAAAATTTCGGTGTCTTTAAAAAAATTTAGAAAAAAATCTGGGGACTTAGAAAAAATTCTGAAAAAAATTAAAAAAATTTTGGGGTCTTTGAAAAAATTCTGAAAAAAATTTCGGGATCTTTGAAAAAATTCTGAAAAAAATCAAAAAATTTTGGGGACTTAGAAAAAATTTTGAAAAAAATTTCGGTGTCTTTAAAAAAATTTTGAAAAAAATCTGGGGACTTAGAAAAAATTCTGAAAAAAATTTAAAAAATTTTGGGGTTTTGAAAAAATTCTGAAAAAAATTTTGGGATGTTTGAAAAAATTCTGAAAAAAATTTCGGGATCTTTGAAAAAATTCTGAAAAAAATTTCGGGATGTTTGAAAAAATTCTGAAAAAAATTTCGGGATCTTTGAAAAAATTCTGAAAAAAATTTCGGGATGTTTGAAAAAATTCTGAAAAAAATCAAAAAAAATTCTGAAAAAAAATATTGGGGTCTTTGAAAAAATTCTGAAAAAAATTTCGGGATCTTTGAAAAAATTCTGAAAAAAATAAAAAATTCTTGGGACTTAGAAAAAATTCTGAAAAAAATTTTAAAAAATTCTGAAAAAAATTTCAAGGTCTTTGAAAAAATTCTGAAAAAATTCTGAAAAAAATTTTGAGGTCTTTGAAAAAATTCTGAAAAAAATTTTGGGGACTTTGAAAAAATTCTGAAAAAAATCAAAAAATTCTGGGGACATAGAAAAAATTCTGAAAAAAATTTAAAAAATTTTGGGGTCTTTGAAAAAATTCTGAAAAAAATTTTGGGATGTTTGAAAAAATTCTGAAAAAAATTTCGGGATCTTTGAAAAAATTCTGAAAAAAATCAAAAAAAATTCTGAAAAAAATATTGAGGTCTTTGAAAAAATTCTGAAAAAAATTTTGGGGACTTTGAAAAAATTCTGAAAAAAATCAAAAAATTCTGGGGACTTAGAAAAAATTTTGGGATCTTTGAAAAAATTCTGAAAAAAATTTCGGGATCTTTGAAAAAATTCTGAAAAAAATCAAAAAAATTCTAAAAAAAATATTGGGGGTCTTTGAAAAAATTCTGAAAAAATTCTTGGGACTTAGAAAAAATTTTGAAAAAAATTTTGGGGACTTTGAAAAAATTCTGAAAAAAATCAAAAAATTCTGGGGACTTAGAAAAAATTCTGAAAAAAATTTAAAAAAATTCTGAAAAAAATTTCAAGGTCTTTGAAAAAATTCTGAAAAAAAATCAAAAAAATTATGGGGACTTAGAAAAAATTCTGAAAAAAAAAAAAAAATTCTGAAAAAAATTTCAAGGTCTTTGAAAAAATTCTGAAAAAAAATCAAAAAAATTTTGGGGACTTAGAAAAAATTTTTTAAAAAATTTCGGTGTCTTTAAAAAAATTTTGAAAAAAATCTGGGGACTTAGAAAAAATTCCGAAAAAAATTTTGAGATGTTTGAAAAAATTCTGAAAAAAATTTTGGGATCTTTGAAAAAATTCTGAAAAAAATTTCGGGATCTTTGAAAAAATTCTGAAAAAAATCAAAAAATTTTGGGGACTTTGAAAAAATTTTGAAAAAAATTTCGGTATCTTTAAAAAAATTAAGAAAAAAATCTGGGGACTTAGAAAAAATTCTGAAAAAAATTAAAAAAATTTTGGGGTCTTTGAAAAAATTCTGAAAAAAATTTCGGGATCTTTGAAAAAATTCTGAAAAAATCAAAAAATTTTGGGGACTTAGAAAAAATTTTGAAAAAAATTAAAAAATTTTGGGGACTTAGAAAAAGTTTGAAAAAAATTTAAAAAATTTTGGGGTTTTGAAAAAATTCTGAAAAAAATTTTGGGATCTTTGAAAAAATTCTGAAAAAAATTTCGGGATCTTTGAAAAAATTCTGAAAAAAATTTCGGGATGTTTGAAAAAATTCTGAAAAAAATTTCGGGATCTTTGAAAAAATTCTGAAAAAAATTTCGGGATCTTTGAAAAAATTCTGAAAAAAATCAAAAAAAATTCTGAAAAAAATATTGGGATCTTTGAAAAAATTCTGAAAAAAATCAAAAAAAATTCTGAAAAAAATATTGAGGTCTTTGAAAAAATTCTGAAAAAAATTTTGGGGACTTTGAAAAAATTCTGAAAAAAATCAAAAAAAATTTGGGGACTTAGAAAAAATTCTGAAAAAAATTTTAAAAAATTCTGAAAAAAATTTCGGGGTCTTTGAAAAAATTCTGAAAAAAATTTTGGGGTCTTTGAAAAAATTCTGAAAAAAATCAAAAAAATTTGGGGACTTAGAAAAAATTTTGAAAAAAATTTCGATGTCTTTAAAAAAATTTTGAAAAAAATCTGGGGACTTAGAAAAAATTCTGAAAAAAATTTCGGGATCTTTGAAAAAATTCTGAAAAAAATTTCGGGATCTTTGAAAAAATTCTGAAAAAAATCAAAAATTCTGGGGACTTAGAAAAAATTTTGAAAATATTTTGGGATCTTTGAAAAAATTCTGAAAAAAATTTCAGGATCTTTGAAAAAATTCTGAAAAAAATCAAAAAATTTTGGGGACTTAGAAAAAATTTTGAAAAAAATTTCGGTGTCTTTAAAAAAATTTTGAAAAAAATCTGGGGACTTAGAAAAAATTCTCAAAAAAATTAAAAAAATTTTGGGGTCTTTGAAAAAATTCTGAAAAAAATTTTGGGATGTTTGAAAAAATTCTGAAAAAAATTTCGGGATCTTTGAAAAAATTCTGAAAAAAATCTGGGGACTTAGAAAAAATTCTGAAAAAAATTAAAAAAATTTTGGGGTCTTTGAAAAAATTCTGAAAAAAATTTTAAAAAATTCTGAAAAAAATCAAAAAAAATTCTGAAAAAAATATTGAGGTCTTTGAAAAAATTCTGAAAAAAATTTTGGGGACTTTGAAAAAATTCTGAAAAAAATCAAAAAAATTTGGGGGACTTAGAAAAAATTTTGAAAAAAATTTCGGTGTCTTTAAAAAAATTTTGAAAAAAATCTAAAAATTCTGGGGACTTAGAAAAAATTTTGGGATCTTTGAAAAAATTCTGAAAAAAATTTCGGGATCTTTGAAAAAATTCTGAAAAAAATCAAAAAAAATTCTGAAAAAAATATTGAGGTCTTTGAAAAAATTCTGAAAAAAATTTTGGGGACTTTAAAAAAATTCTGAAAAAAATCAAAAAAATTTGGGGGACTTAGAAAAAATTCTGAAAAAAATTTTAAAAAATTCTGAAAAAAATTTTGGGATCTTTGAAAAAATTCTGAAAAAAATCAAAAAAATTTGGGGTCTTTGAAAAAATTCTGAAAAAAATTCTCAAAAAAATTTTGGGGTCATTGAAAAAATTCTGAAAAAAATCTAAAAATTCTGGAACTTAGAAAAAATTCTGAAAAAAATTAAAAAAAAAAAATTCTGAAAAAAATTTCGGGGTCTTGAAAAAATTTTGAAAAAATTTCGGGGTCTTTGAAAAAATTTTGAAAAAATTTTGGGATCTTTGAAAAAATTCTGAAAAAAATTTCGGGATCTTTGAAAAAATTCTGAAAAAAATCAAAAAAAATTCTGAAAAAAATATTGGGGTCTTTGAAAAAATTCTGAAAAAAATTTCGGGATCTTTGAAAAAATTCTGAAAAAAATAAAAAATTCTTGGGACTTAGAAAAAATTCTGAAAAAAATTTAAAAAAATTCTGAAAAAAATTTCAAGGTCTTTGAAAAAATTCTGAAAAAAATCAAAAAAAATTCTGAAAAAAATATTGAGGTCTTTGAAAAAATTCTGAAAAAAATTTTGGGGACTTTGAAAAAATTCTGAAAAAAATCAAAAAATTCTGGGGACATAGAAAAAATTCTGAAAAAAATTTAAAAAATTTTGGGGTCTTTGAAAAAATTCTGAAAAAAATTTTGGGATGTTTGAAAAAATTCTGAAAAAAATTTCGGGATCTTTGAAAAAATTCTGAAAAAAATCAAAAAAAATTCTGAAAAAAATATTGAGGTCTTTGAAAAAATTCTGAAAAAAATTTTGGGGACTTTGAAAAAATTCTGAAAAAAATCAAAAAATTCTGGGGACTTAGAAAAAATTTTGGGATCTTTGAAAAAATTCTGAAAAAAATTTCGGGATCTTTGAAAAAATTCTGAAAAAAATCAAAAAAATTCTAAAAAAAATATTGGGGTCTTTGAAAAAATTCTGAAAAAATTCTTGGGACTTAGAAAAAATTTTGAAAAAAATTTTGGGGACTTTGAAAAAATTCTGAAAAAAATCAAAAAATTATGGGGACTTAGAAAAAATTCTGAAAAAAATAAAAAAAATTCTGAAAAAAATATTGGGGGTCTTTGAAAAAATTCTGAAAAAAATTTCGGGATCTTTGAAAAAATTCTGAAAAAAATAAAAAATTCTTGGGACATAGAAAAAATTCTGAAAAAAATTTTAAAAAATTCTGAAAAAAATGTCAAGGTCTTTGAAAAAATTCTGAAAAAAATCAAAAAAAATTCTGAAGAAAATATTGAGGTCTTTGAAAAAATTCTGAAAAAAATTTTAGGGACTTTGAAAAAATTCTGAAAAAAATCAAAAAATTCTGGGGACATAGAAAAAATTCTGAAAAAAATTTAAAAAATTTTGGGGTCTTTGAAAAAATTCTGAAAAAAATTTTGGGATCTTTAAAAAAATTCTGAAAAAAATTTCGGGATCTTTGAAAAAATTATGAAAAAAATCAAAAAAAAATTCTGAAAAAAATATTGAGGTCTTTGAAAAAATTCTGAAAAAAATTTTGGGGACTTTGAAAAAATTCTGAAAAAAATCAAAAAAATTTGGGGGACTTAGAAAAAATTCTGAAAAAAATTTTAAAAAATTGGCAGATCCAGATTCCTAGCTAATAACAAATATGTATTATATTCCACAGAGAAAGAAAGTTTCGGCAGAAATGGGATTAGATCTTTGAAAAAATTCTGAAAAAAATTAAAAAAAATTCTGAAAAAAATTTTGGGATGTTTGAAAAAATTCTGAAAAAAATTTTGGGATGTTTGAAAAAATTCTGAAAAAAATTTCGGGATCTTTGAAAAAATTCTGAAAAAAATCAAAAAAAATTCTGAAAAAAATATTGAGGTCTTTGAAAAAATTCTGAAAAAAATTTTGGGGACTTTGAAAAAATTCTGAAAAAAATCAAAAAATTCTGGGGACTTAGAAAAAATTTTGGGATCTTTGAAAAAATTCTGAAAAAAATTTCGGGATCTTTGAAAAAATTCTGAAAAAAATCAAAAAAATTCTAAAAAAAATATTGGGGTCTTTGAAAAAATTCTGAAAAAATTCTTGGGACTTAGAAAAAATTTTGATAAAAATTTTGGGGACTTTGAAAAAATTTTGAAAAAAATCAAAAAATTCTGGGGACTTAGAAAAAATTCTGAAAAAAATTTTAAAAAATTCTGAAAAAAATTTCAAGGTCTTTGAAAAAATTCTGAAAAAAAATCAAAAAAATTATGGGGACTTAGAAAAAATTCTGAAAAAAAAAAAAAAATTCTGAAAAAAATTTCAAGGTCTTTGAAAAAATTCTGAAAAAAAATCAAAAAAATTTTGGGGACTTAGAAAAAATTTTTTAAAAAATTTCGGTGTCTTTAAAAAAATTTTGAAAAAAATCTGGGGACTTATAAAAAAATTCTGAAAAAAATTTTGAGATGTTTGAAAAAATTCTGAAAAAAATTTCGGGATCTTTGAAAAAATTCTGAAAAAAATTTCGGGATCTTTGAAAAAATTCTAAAAAAAATCAAAAAATTTTGGGGACTTAGAAAAAATTCTGAAAAAAATTTCGGGATCTTTGAAAAAATTCTGAAAAAAATCAAAAAAAAATTCTGAAAAAAATATTGAGGTCTTTGAAAAAATTCTGAAAAAAATTTTGGGGACTTTAAAAAAATTCTGAAAAAAATCAAAAAAATTTGGGGGACTTAGAAAAAATTCTGAAAAAAATTTTAAAAAATTCTGAAAAAAATTTCGGGGTCATTGAAAAAATTCTGAAAAAAAATCAAAAAAATTTAGGGGACTTAGAAAAAATTTTGAAAAAAATTTCGGTGTCTTTAAAAAAATTTTGAAAAAAATCTAAAAATTCTGGGGACTTAGAAAAAATTTTGGGATCTTTGAAAAAATTCTGAAAAAAATTTCAGGATCTTTGAAAAAATTCTGAAAAAAATCAAAAAAAATTCTGAAAAAAATATTGAGGTCTTTGAAAAAATTCTGAAAAAAATTTTGGGGACTTTAAAAAAATTCTGAAAAAAATCAAAAAAATTTGGGGGACTTAGAAAAAATTCTGAAAAAAATTTTAAAAAATTCTGAAAAAAATTTTGGGGTCTTTGAAAAAATTCTGAAAAAAATCAAAAAATTATGGTGACTTAGAAAAAATTCTGAAAAAAATAAAAAAAAAATTCTGAAAAAAATTTTGGAGTCTGAAAAAATTCTAAAAAAAATCAAAAAAATTTCGTTGTCTAAAAAAATTTTGAAAAAAATCTAAAAATTCTGGGGACTTAGAAAAAATTCTGAAAAAAATTAAAAAAAATTCTGAAAAAAATTTCGGGGTCTTTGAAAAAATTTTGAAAAAATTTTGGGATCTTTGAAAAAATTCTGAAAAAAATAAAAAAAAATTCTGAAAAAAATATTGGGGTCTTTGAAAAAATTCTGAAAAAAATTTCGGGATCTTTGAAAAAATTCTGAAAAAAATAAAAAATTCTTGGGACTTAGAAAAAATTCTGAAAAAAATTAAAAAAAATTCTGAAAAAAATTTCAGGGTCTTTGAAAAAATTTTGCAAAAATTTTGGGATCTTTGAAAAAATTCTGAAAAAAATTACGGTGTCTTTAAAAAAATTTTGAAAAAAATCTAAAAATTCTGGGGACTTAGAAAAAATTTTGGGATCTTTGAAAAAATTCTGAAAAAAATTTCGGGATCTTTGAAAAAATTCTGAAAAAAATCAAAAAAATTCTGAAAAAAATATTGAGGTCTTTGAAAAAATTCTGAAAAAAATTTTGGGGACTTTGAAAAAATTCTGAAAAAAATCAAAAAAATTTGGGGGACTTAGAAAAAATTCTCAAAAAAATTTTAAAAAATTCTGAAAAAAATTTCGGGGTCTTTGAAAAAATTCTGAAAAAAAAATCAAAAAAATTTAGGGGACTTAGAAAAAATTTTGAAAAAAATTTCGGTGTCTTTAAAAAAATTTTGAAAAAAATCTAAAAATTCTGGGGACTTAGAAAAAATTTTGAAAATATTTTGGGATCTTTGAAAAAATTCTGAAAAAAATTTCAGGATCTTTGAAAAAATTCTGAAAAAAATCAAAAAATTTTGGGGACTTTGAAAAAATTCTGAAAAAAATTTTGGGATGTTTGAAAAAATTCTGAAAAAAATTTCGGGATCTTTGAAAAAATTCTGAAAAAAATCTGGGGACTTAGAAAAAATTCTGAAAAAAATTAAAAAAATTTTGGGGTCTTTGAAAAAATTCTGAAAAAAATTTTAAAAAATTCTGAAAAAAATCAAAAAAAATTCTGAAAAAAATATTGAGGTCTTTGAAAAAATTCTGAAAAAAATTTTGGGGACTTTGAAAAAATTCTGAAAAAAATCAAAAAAATTTGGGGGACTTAGAAAAAATTTTGAAAAAAATTTCAGTGTCTTTAAAAAAATTTTGAAAAAAATCTAAAAATTCTGGGGACTTAGAAAAAATTTTGGGATCTTTGAAAAAATTCTGAAAAAAATTTCGGGATCTTTGAAAAAATTCTGAAAAAAATTTTAAAAAATTCTGAAAAAAATCAAAAAAAATTCTGAAAAAATATTGAGGTCTTTGAAAAAATTCTGAAAAAAATTTTGGGGACTTTGAAAAAATTCTGAAAAAAATCAAAAAAATTTGGGGGACTTAGAAAAAATTCTCAAAAAAATTTTAAAAAATTCTGAAAAAAATTTCGGGTTCATTGAAAAAATTCTGAAAAAAAATCAAAAAAATTTAGGGGACTTAGAAAAAATTTTGAAAAAAATTTCGGTGTCTTTAAAAAAATTTTGAAAAAAATCTAAAAATTCTGGGGACTTAGAAAAAATTTTGGGATCTTTGAAAAAATTCTGAAAAAAATTTCGGGATCTTTGAAAAAATTCTGAAAAAAATCAAAAAAAATTCTGAAAAAAATATTGAGGTCTTTGAAAAAATTCTGAAAAAAATTTTGGGGACTTTAAAAAAATTCTGAAAAAAATCAAAAAAATTTGGGGGACTTAGAAAAAATTCTGAAAAAAATTTTAAAAAATTCTGAAAAAAATTTTGGGGTCTTTGAAAAAATTCTGAAAAAAATCAAAAAATTTTGGGGTCTTTGAAAAAATTCTGAAAAAAATTCTCAAAAAAATTTTGGGGTCATTGAAAAAATTCTGAAAAAAATCTAAAAATTCTGGAACTTAGAAAAAATTCTGAAAAATTTAAAAAAAAAAAATTCTGAAAAAAATTTCGGGGTCTTTGAAAAAATTTTGAAAAAATTTCGGGGTCTTTGAAAAAATTTTGAAAAAATTTTGGGATCTTTGAAAAAATTCTGAAAAAAATTTCGGGATCTTTGAAAAAATTCTGAAAAAAATCAAAAAAAATTCTGAAAAAAATATTGGGGTCTTTGAAAAAATTCTGAAAAAAATTTCGGGATCTTTGAAAAAATTCTGAAAAAAATAAAAAATTCTTGGGACTTAGAAAAAATTCTGAAAAAAATTTAAAAAAATTCTGAAAAAAATTTCAAGGTCTTTGAAAAAATTCTGAAAAAAATCAAAAAAAATTCTGAAAAAAATTTTGAGGTCTTTGAAAAAATTCTGAAAAAAATTTTGGGGACTTTGAAAAAATTCTGAAAAAAATCAAAAAATTCTGGGGACATAGAAAAAATTCTGAAAAAAATTTAAAAAATTTTGGGGTCTTTGAAAAAATTCTGAAAAAAATTTTGGGATGTTTGAAAAAATTCTGAAAAAAATTTCGGTATCTTTGAAAAAATTCTGAAAAAAATCAAAAAAAATTCTGAAAAAAATATTGAGGTCTTTGAAAAAATTTTGAAAAAAATTTTGGGGACTTTGAAAAAATTCTGAAAAAAATCAAAAAATTCTGGGGACTTAGAAAAAATTTTGGGATCTTTGAAAAAATTCTGAAAAAAATTTCGGGATCTTTGAAAAAATTCTGAAAAAAATCAAAAAAATTCTAAAAAAAATATTGGGGTCTTTGAAAAAATTCTGAAAAAATTCTTGGGACTTAGAAAAAATTTTGAAAAAAATTTTGGGGACTTTGAAAAAATTCTGAAAAAAATCAAAAAATTCTGGGGACTTAGAAAAAATTCTGAAAAAAATCAAAAAAAATTCTGAAAAAAATATTGGGGTCTTTGAAAAAATTCTGAAAAAAATTTCGGGATCTTTGAAAAAATTCTGAAAAAAATAAAAAATTCTTGGGACTTAGAAAAAATTCTGAAAAAAATTTTAAAAAATTCTGAAAAAAATGTCAAGGTCTTTGAAAAAATTCTGAAAAAAATCAAAAAAAATTCTGAAGAAAATATTGAGGTCTTTGAAAAAATTCTGAAAAAAATTTCGGGGACTTTGAAAAAATTCTGAAAAAAATCAAAAAATTCTTGGGACATAGAAAAAATTCTGAAAAAAATTTAAAAAATTTTGGGGTCTTTGAAAAAATTCTGAAAAAAATTTTGGGATCTTTAAAAAAATTCTGAAAAAAATTTCGGGATCTTTGAAAAAATTATGAAAAAAATCAAAAAAAAATTCTGAAAAAAATATTGAGGTCTTTGAAAAAATTCTGAAAAAAATTTTGGGGACTTTGAAAAAATTCTGAAAAAAATCAAAAAAATTTGGGGGACTTAGAAAAAATTCTGAAAAAAATTTTAAAAAATTGGCAGATCCAGATTCCTTGCTAATAACAAATATGTATTATATTCCACAGAGAAAGAAAGTTTCGGCAGAAATGGGATTAGATCTTTGAAAAAATTCTGAAAAAAATTAAAAAAAATTCTGAAAAAAAATTTTGGGATGTTTGAAAAAATTCTGAAAAAAATTTTGGGATGTTTGAAAAAATTCTGAAAAAAATTTCGGGATCTTTGAAAAAATTCTGAAAAAAAATCAAAAAAAATTCTGAAAAAAATATTGAGGTCTTTGAAAAAATTCTGAAAAAAATTTTGGGGACTTTGAAAAAATTCTGAAAAAAATCAAAAAATTTTGGGGTCTTTGAAAAAATTCTGAAAAAAATTTTGGGATGTTTGAAAAAATTCTGAAAAAAATTTCGGGATCTTTGAAAAAATTCTGAAAAAAATTTCGGGATCTTTGAAAAAATTCTGAAAAAAATCAAAAAATTTTGGGGACTTAGAAAAAATTTTGAAAAAAATTTCGGTGTCTTTAAAAAAATTTTGAAAAAAATCTGGGGACTTAGAAAAAATTCTGAAAAAAATTTAAAAAATTTTGGGGTTTTGAAAAAATTCTGAAAAAAATTTTGGGATGTTTGAAAAAATTCTGAAAAAAATTTCGGGATCTTTGAAAAAATTCTGAAAAAAATTTCGGGATGTTTGAAAAAATTCTGAAAAAAATTTCGGGATCTTTGAAAAAATTCTGAAAAAAATTTCGGGATGTTTGAAAAAATTCTGAAAAAAATCAAAAAAAATTCTGAAAAAAATATTGGGGTCTTTGAAAAAATTCTGAAAAAAATTTCGGGATCTTTGAAAAAATTCTGAAAAAAATAAAAAATTCTTGGGACTTAGAAAAAATTCTGAAAAAAATTTTAAAAAATTCTGAAAAAAATTTCAAGGTCTTTGAAAAAATTCTGAAAAAAATCAAAAAAAATTCTGAAAAAAATTTTGAGGTCTTTGAAAAAATTCTGAAAAAAATTTTGGGGACTTTGAAAAAATTCTGAAAAAAATCAAAAAATTCTGGGGACATAGAAAAAATTCTGAAAAAAATTTAAAAAATTTTGGGGTCTTTGAAAAAATTCTGAAAAAAATTTTGGGATGTTTGAAAAAATTCTGAAAAAAATTTCGGGATCTTTGAAAAAATTCTGAAAAAAATCAAAAAAAATTCTGAAAAAAATATTGAGGTCTTTGAAAAAATTCTGAAAAAAATTTTGGGGACTTTGAAAAAATTCTGAAAAAAATCAAAAAATTCTGGGGACTTAGAAAAAATTTTGGGATCTTTGAAAAAATTCTGAAAAAAATTTCGGGATCTTTGAAAAAATTCTGAAAAAAATCAAAAAAATTCTAAAAAAAATATTGGGGTCTTTGAAAAAATTCTGAAAAAATTCTTGGGACTTAGAAAAAATTTTGAAAAAAATTTTGGGGACTTTGAAAAAATTCTGAAAAAAATCAAAAAATTCTGGGGACTTAGAAAAAATTCTGAAAAAAATTTAAAAAAATTCTGAAAAAAATTTCAAGGTCTTTGAAAAAATTCTGAAAAAAAATCAAAAAAATTATGGGGACTTAGAAAAAATTCTGAAAAAAAAAAAAAAAATTCTGAAAAAAATTTCAAGGTCTTTGAAAAAATTCTGAAAAAAAATCAAAAAAATTTTGGGGACTTAGAAAAAATTTTTTAAAAAATTTCGGTGTCTTTAAAAAAATTTTGAAAAAAATCTGGGGACTTAGAAAAAATTCCGAAAAAAATTTTGAGATGTTTGAAAAAATTCTGAAAAAAATTTTGGGATCTTTGAAAAAATTCTGAAAAAAATTTCGGGATCTTTGAAAAAATTCTGATAAAAATCAAAAAATTTTGGGGACTTTGAAAAAATTTTGAAAAAAATTTCGGTGTCTTTAAAAAAATTAAGAAAAAAATCTGGGGACTTAGAAAAAATTCTGAAAAAAATTAAAAAAATTTTGGGGTCTTTGAAAAAATTCTGAAAAAAATTTTGGGATGTTTGAAAAAATTCTGAAAAAAATTTCGGGATCTTTGAAAAAATTCTGAAAAAAATTTCGGGATCTTTGAAAAAATTCTGAAAAAATCAAAAAAATTTCGTTGTCTTTAAAAAAATTTTGAAAAAAATCTGGGGACTTAGAAAAAATTCTGAAAAAAATTTAAAAAATTTTGGGGTTTTGAAAAAATTCTGAAAAAAATTTTGGGATGTTTGAAAAAATTCTGAAAAAAATTTCGGGATCTTTGAAAAAATTCTGAAAAAAATTTCGGGATGTTTGAAAAAATTCTGAAAAAAATTTCGGGATCTTTGAAAAAATTCTGAAAAAAATTTCGAGATGTTTGAAAAAATTCTGAAAAAAATCAAAAAAAATTCTGAAAAAAATATTGGGATCTTTGAAAAAATTCTGAAAAAAATCAAAAAAAATTCTGAAAAAAATATTGAGGTCTTTGAAAAAATTCTGAAAAAAATTTTGGGGACTTTGAAAAAATTCTGAAAAAAATCAAAAAAATTTGGGGACTTAGAAAAAATTCTGAAAAAAATTTTAAAAAATTCTGAAAAAAATTTCGGGGTCTTTGAAAAAAATTCTGAAAAAAATTTTGGGATGTTTGAAAAAATTCTGAAAAAAATCAAAAAAATTTGGGGACTTAGAAAAAATTTTGAAAAAAATTTCGGTGTCTTTAAAAAAATTTTGACCTTCAAGACAGAGCTTGAGAAACAAGATATCTTGAAATTATATTTCCTGAAAAAGCAAGAGATGTTTTGTGGTCAACGAGTGATAATTTCCCCAGATGTCTCTAGACAAACCCAGTTTAAGAGGAAACAGTTCCTTCAGCTAAAGCCTAAGGTTTTGGCAGTCGGAGCTACTTTCTTTTTAAAATTTCCATGTAAATGCCTGATCTCATATGGAAGTGATAAATATGTGTTTTTTGATCCAGCCCAGGTGGAAGATTTTATTAAAGAGAAACCTTTGTTGAAAGTTTAATTTCTTATATTTAGTTTATTTTTGGAGGATGATGTGTAATACATATAATAGCCATTTGCCTGTTCCTAGATAGTAGATAGAAAGATTTGCTTTGATGTTGTTATTGGTACTGGCGATCAGCTTTAATGTGGACTAGGATACGGTTGAATTAGTTTTCTTATATATTATGTTAATTCCCGGTTTGGGAATTTACATTTTGTATTTTTTTATGTTCATTCATGTATGTTTGTTACAAAGATATTGTAATGAATAAAAAAAAAAAAAAAAATTTTGAAAAAAATCTGGGGACTTAGAAAAAATTCTGAAAAAAATTTCGGGATCTTTGAAAAAATTCTGAAAAAAATTTCGGGATCTTTGAAAAAATTCTGAAAAAAATCAAAATATTTTGGGGACTTAGAAAAAATTTTGAAAAAAATTTCGGTGTCTTTAAAAAAATTTTGAAAAAAATCTGGGGACTTAGAAAAAATTCTGAAAAAAATTTAAAAAATTTTGGGGTTTTGAAAAAATTCTGAAAAAAATTTTGGGATGTTTGAAAAAATTCTGAAAAAAATTTCGGGATCTTTGAAAAAATTCTGAAAAAAATATTGGGGTCTTTGAAAAAATTCTGAAAAAAATTTTAAAAAATTCTGAAAAAAATTTCAAGGTCTGAAAAAATTCTGAAAAAAATCAAAAAAAATTCTGAAAAAAATATTGAGGTCTTTGAAAAAATTCTGAAAAAAATTTTAGGGACTTTGAAAAAATTCTGAAAAAAATAAAAAAATTCTTGGGACTTAGAAAAAATTTTGAAAAAAATTTTGGGGACTTTGAAAAAATTCTGAAAAAAATCAAAAAAATTTGGGGACTTAGAAAAATTCCTGAAAAAAATTTAAAAAAATTCTGAAAAAAATTTTGGGATGTTTGAAAAAATTCTGAAAAAAATTTCGGGATCTTTGAAAAAATTCTGAAAAAAATTTCGGGATTTTTGAAAAAATTCTGAAAAAAATCAAAAAATTTTGGGATCTTTGAAAAAATTCTGAAAAAAATCAAAAAAATTTTGGGGACTTAGAAAAAATTCTGAAAAAAATTTTAAAAACTTCTAAAAAAAATTTCAGGATCTTTGAAAAAATTCTGAAAAAAATCAAAAAATTTTGGGGACTTAGAAAAAATTCTGAAAAAAATCAAAAAATTCTGGGGACTTAGAAAAAATTCTGAAAAAAATTTTAAAAAATTCTGAAAAATATTTTGGGATCTTTGAAAAAATTCTGAAAAAAATCAAAAAAATTCTGAAAAAATATTGAGGTCTTTGAAAAAATTCTAAAAAAAATTTTGAGGTCTTTGAAAAAATTGTGAAAAAAAATTTTGGGATCTTTGAAAAAATTCTGAAAAAAATCAAAAAAAATTCTGAAAAAAATATAGGGATTTTTCTTAGAGAGTAAAGGGACTCCATTGCAGCCAGAATGAATCAAGTGATTTAGAGCGGAATTTAGTTTAATAGTAGGTTAATATCTAAGTACTGCTATTTCCTTTATGTTTTTGGTATATCCCTTCTCCCAAGGGGTTTTCCTTTAAGTCTTGCCTTCCTCCCCATTTGAGGACTATAATAATGAGTATATTGCCTGTATATTGTTTTCAGTCTGTATTGACTTAATATGTGTATTTCAGTATTTCTCTGTACCATTTTCATTGGTTGTACAAAAATCATAAATAAATAATTAAAAAAAAAAAAATTTTGGGATCTCTGAAAAAATTCTGAAAAAAATAAAAAAAAATTCTGAAAAAAATATTGGGGTCTTTGAAAAAATTCTGAAAAAAATTTCGGGATCTTTGAAAAAATTCCGAAAAAAATAAAAAATTCTTGGGACTTAGAAAAAATTCGGAAAAAAATTTAAAAAAATTCTGAAAAAAATCAAAAAAAATTCTGAAAAAAATATTGAGGTCTTTGAAAAAATTCTGAAAAAAATTTTGGGGACTTTGAAAAAATTCTGAAAAAAATCAAAAAAATTTGGGGACTTAGAAAAAATTCTGAAAAAAATTTTAAAAAATTCTGAAAAAAATTTTGGGGGTCTTTGAAAAAATTCTGAAAAAAATTCTCAAAAAAATTTTGGGGTCATTGAAAAAATTCTGAAAAAAATCTAAAAATTCTGGGGACTTAGAAAAAATTCTGAAAAAAATTAAAAAAAAATTCTGAAAAAAATTTCGGGGTCTTTGAAAAAATTTTGAAAAAATTTCGGGGTCTTTGAAAAAATTTTGAAAAAATTTCGGGATCTTTGAAAAACTTCTGAAAAAAATTTCGGGATCTTTGAAAAAATTCTGAAAAAAATAAAAAATTCTTGGGACTTAGAAAAAATTCTGAAAAAAATTTTAAAAAAATTCTGAAAAAAATTTCAAGGTCTTTGAAAAAATTCTGAAAAAAATCAAAAAAAATTCTGAAAAAAAATTTTGAGGTCTTTGAAAAAATTCTGAAAAAAATTTTGGGGACTTTGAAAAAATTCTGAAAAAAATCAAAAAATTCTGGGGTCTTAGAAAAAATTCTGAAAAAATCAAAAAATTTTGGGGTCTTTGAAAAAATTCTGAAAAAAATCAAAAAATTTTGGGGACTTAGAAAAAATTCTGAAAAAAATTTTGGTGTCTTTAAAAAAATTTTGAAAAAAATCTGGGGACTTAGAAAAAATTCTGAAAAAAATTTAAAAAATTTTGGGGTTTTGAAAAAATTCTGAAAAAAATTTTGGGATCTTTGAAAAAATTCTGAAAAAAAATCAAAAAATTTTGGGGACTTAGAAAAAAATTTTGAAAAAAAATTAAAAAAAATTTTGAAAAAAATCTGGGGACTTAGAAAAAATTCTGAAAAAAATTTAAAAAATTTTGGGGTTTTGAAAAAATTCTGAAAAAAATTTTGGGATGTTTGAAAAAATTCTGAAAAAAATCAAAAAATTTTGGGGACTTAGAAAAAATTTTGAAAAAAAATTTCGGTGTCTTTAAAAAAATTTTGAAAAAAATCTGGGGACTTAGAAAAAATTCTGAAAAAAATTTCGGGATCTTTGAAAAAATTCTGAAAAAAATTTCGGGATCTTTGAAAAAATTCTGAAAAAAATCAAAAAATTTTGGGGACTTAGAAAAAAATTCTGAAAAAAATCAAAAAAATTTGGGGGACTTAGAAAAAATTCTGAAAAAAATTTTAAAAAATTCTGAAAAAAATTTCGGGGTCATTGAAAAAATTCTGAAAAAAAATCAAAAAAATTTAGGGGACTTAGAAAAAATTTTGAAAAAAATTTCGGTGTCTTTAAAAAAATTTTGAAAATAATCTAAAAATTCTGGGGACATAGAAAAAATTCTGAAAAAAATTTAAAAAATTTTGGGGTCTTTGAAAAAATTCTGAAAAAAATTTTGGGGTCTTTGAAAAAATTCTGAAAAAAATCAAAAAAATTTTGGGGACTTAGAAAAAATTCTGAAAAAAATTTTAAAAAATTCTGAAAAAAATTTAGGGGTCTTTGAAAAAATTCTGAAAAAAAATCAAAAAAATTTTGGGGACTTAGAAAAAATTTTGAAAAAAATTTCCGTGTCTAAAAAAATTTTGAAAAAAATTTCGGGGGTCTTTGAAAAAATTCTGAAAAAAATTATAAAAAATTCTGAAAAAAATTTCGGGGTCTTTGAAAAAATTCTGAAAAAAATCAAAAAAAATTCTGAAAAAAATATTGAGGTCTTTGAAAAAATTCTGAAAAAAATTTTGGGGACTTTGAAAAAATTCTGAAAAAAATCAAAAAATTCTGGGGACATAGAAAAAATTCTGAAAAAAATTTAAAAAATTTTGGGGTCTTTGAAAAAATTCTGAAAAACATTTTAGAATGTTTGAAAAAATTCTGAAAAAAATTTCGGGATCTTTGAAAAAATTTCTGAAAAAAATCAAAAAAATTCTGAAAAAAATATTGAGGTCTTTGAAAAAATTCTGAAAAAAATTTTGGGGAATTTGAAAAAATTCTGAAAAAAATCAAAAAAATTTGGGGGACTTACAAAAAATTCTCAAAAAAATTTTAAAAAATTCTGAAAAAAATTTCGGGTCTTTGAAAAAATTCTGAAAAAAATCAAAAAAATTCTAAAAAAAATTTTGGGGTCTTTGAAAAAATTCTGAAAAAATTATTGGGACTTAGAAAAAATTTTGAAAAAAATTTTGGGGACTTTGAAAAAATTCTGAAAAAATCAAAAAATTTTGGGAACTTAGAAAAAATTCTGAAAAAAATTTAAAAAAATTCTGAAAAAAATTTCAAGGTCTTTGAAAAAATTCTGAAAAAAAATCAAAAAAATTATGGGGACTTAGAAAAAATTCTGAAAAAAAAAAAAAATTCTGAAAAAAATTTCAAGGTCTTTGAAAAAATTCTGAAAAAAAATCAAAAAAATTTTGGGGACTTAGAAAAAAATTTTAAAAAAATTTTCGGTGTCTTTAAAAATAATTTTGAAAAAAATCTGGGGACTTAGAAAAAAATTCTGAAAAAAATTTTGGGATGTTTGAAAAAATTCTGAAAAAAATTTCGGGATCTTTGAAAAAATTCTGAAAAAAATTTCGGGATCTTTGAAAAAAATTCTGAAAAAAAAATCAATAAAATTTAGGGGACTTAGAAAAAATTTTGAAAAAAATTTCGGTGTCTAAAAAAAATTTTGAAAAAAAATCTGGGGACTTAGAAAAAATTCTGAAAAAAATTAAAAAAATTTTACGGGTCTTTGAAAAAATTCTGAAAAAAATTTTGGGATGTTTGAAAAAAATTCTGAAAAAAATTTCGGGATCTTTGAAAAAATTCTGAAAAAAAATTTTGGGATCTTTGAAAAAATTCTGAAAAAAATCAAAAAATTTTGGGGACTTAGAAAAAATTCTGAAAAAAATATTGAGGTCTTTGAAAAAATTCTGAAAAAAATTTTGGGGACTTTGAAAAAATTCTGAAAAAAATCAAAAAAATTTTGGGGACTTAGAAAAAATTCTGAAAAAAAATTTAAAAAAATTCTGAAAAAAATTTCGGGGTCTTTGAAAAAATTCTGAAAAAAAAATCAAAAAAATTTTGGGGACTTAGAAAAAATTCTGAAAAAAATTTAAAAAATTTTGGGGTTTTGAAAAAATTCTGAAAAAAATTTTGGGATGTTTGAAAAAATTCTGAAAAAAAAATCAAAAAATTTTGGGGACTTAGAAAAAATTTTGAAAAAAATTTCGGTGTCTTTAAAAAAAATTTTGAAAAAAATCTGGGGACTTAGAAAAAATTCTGAAAAAAATTTCGGGATCTTTGAAAAAATTCTGAAAAAAATTTCGGGATCTTTGAAAAAATTCTGAAAAAAATCAAAAAAATTTTGGGGACTTAGAAAAAATTCTGAAAAAAATCAAAAAAATTTAGGGGACTTAGAAAAAATTCTCAAAAAAATTTTAAAAAATTCTGAAAAAAATTTCGGGGTCATTGAAAAAATTCTGAAAAAAAATCAAAAAAATTTAGGGGACTTAGAAAAAAATTTTGAAAAAAATTTCGGTGTCTTTAAAAAAAATTTTGAAAATAATCTAAAAATTCTGGGGACATAGAAAAAATTCTGAAAAAAATTTAAAAAATTTTGGGGTCTTTGAAAAAATTCTGAAAAAAATTTTGGGGACTTTGAAAAAATTCTGAAAAAAATCAAAAAAATTTTGGGGACTTAGAAAAAATTCTGAAAAAAATTTTAAAAAATTCTGAAAAAAATTTAGGGGTCTTTGAAAAAATTCTGAAAAAAAATCAAAAAAATTTTGGGGACTTAGAAAAAATTTTGAAAAAAATTTCCGTGTCTAAAAAAATTTTGAAAAAAATTTCGGGGGTCTTTGAAAAAATTCTGAAAAAAATTATAAAAAATTCTGAAAAAAATTTCGGGGTCTTTGAAAAAATTCTGAAAAAAAATTTTAAAAAATTCTGAAAAAAATTTCGGGGTCTTTGAAAAAATTCTGAAAAAAATCAAAAAAAATTCTGAAAAAAATATTGGGGTCTTTGAAAAAATTCTGAAAAAAAATTTTGGGGACTTTGAAAAAATTCTGAAAAAAATCAAAAAATTCTGGGGACATAGAAAAAATTCTGAAAAAAATTTAAAAAATTTTGGGGTCTTTGAAAAAATTCTGAAAAACATTTTAGGATGTTTGAAAAAATTCTGAAAAAAATTTCGGGATCTTTGAAAAATTTCTGAAAAAAATCAAAAAAAATTCTGAAAAAAATATTGAGGTCTTTGAAAAAATTCTGAAAAAAATTTTGGGGAATTTGAAAAAATTCTGAAAAAAATCAAAAAAATTTGGGGGACTTAGAAAAAATTCTCAAAAAAATTTTAAAAAATTCTGAAAAAAATTTCGGGGTCTTTGAAAAAATTCTGAAAAAAATCAAAAAAATTCTAAAAAAAATTTTGGGGTCTTTGAAAAAATTCTGAAAAAATTATTGGGACTTAGAAAAAATTTTGAAAAAAATTTTGGGGACTTTGAAAAAATTCTGAAAAAAATCAAAAAAATTTTGGGATCTTTGAAAAAATTCTGAAAAAAATTTAAAAAAATTCTGAAAAAAATTTCAAGGTCTTTGAAAAAATTCTGAAAAAAAATCAAAAAAATTATGGGGACTTAGAAAAAATTCTGAAAAAAAAAAAAAAATTCTGAAAAAAATTTCAAGGTCTTTGAAAAAATTCTGAAAAAAAATCAAAAAAATTTTGGGGACTTAGAAAAAAATTTTAAAAAAATTTCGGTGTCTTTAAAATAATTTTGAAAAAAATCTGGGGACTTAGAAAAAATTCTGAAAAAAAATTTTGGGATGTTTGAAAAAATTCTGAAAAAAATTTCGGGATCTTTGAAAAAATTCTGAAAAAAATTTCGGGGTCTTTGAAAAAATTCTGAAAAAAAATCAAAAAAATTTAGGGGACTTAGAAAAAATTTTGAAAAAAATTTCGGTGTCTAAAAAAATTTTTAAAAAAAATCTGGGGACTTAGAAAAAATTCTGAAAAAAATTAAAAAAATTTTACGGTCTTTGAAAAAATTCTGAAAAAAAATTTTGGGGTCTTTGAAAAAATTCTGAAAAAAATCAAAAAATTTTGGGGACTTAGAAAAAATTCTGAAAAAAATATTGAGGTCTTTGAAAAAATTCTGAAAAAAAATTTTGGGGACTTTGAAAAAATTCTGAAAAAAATCAAAAAAATTTTGGGGACTTAGAAAAAATTCTGAAAAAAATTTAAAAAAATTCTGAAAAAAATTTAGGGGTCTTTGAAAAAATTCTGAAAAAAATTCTGAAAAAAATTTTGGGGTCTTTGAAAAAATTCTGGAAAAAAAATTTTAAAAAATTCTGAAAAAAATTTCGGGGTCTTTGAAAAAATTCTGAAAAAAATTTTAAAAAATTCTGAAAAAAATCAAAAAAAATCTGAAAAAAATATTGAGGTCTTTGAAAAAATTCTGAAAAAAATTTTGGGGACTTTGAAAAAATTCTGAAAAAAATCAAAAAAATTTGGGGGACTTAGAAAAAATTCTCAAAAAAATTTTAAAAAAATTCTGAAAAAAATTTCGGGGTCATTGAAAAAATTCTGAAAAAAAAATCAAAAAAATTTAGGGGACTTAGAAAAAATTTTGAAAAAAATTTCGGTGTCTTTAAAAAAAATTTTGAAAAAAATCTAAAAAATTCTGGGACTTAGAAAAAATTTTGGGATCTTTGAAAAAATTCTGAAAAAAATTTCGGGATCTTTGAAAAAAATTCTGAAAAAAAATCAAAAAAAATTCTGAAAAAAATATTGAGGTCTTTGAAAAAATTCTGAAAAAAATTTTGGGGACTTTAAAAAAATTCTGAAAAAAATCAAAAAAATTTGGGGGACTTAGAAAAAATTCTGAAAAAAATTTTAAAAAATTCTGAAAAAAATTTTGGGGTCTTTGAAAAAATTCTGAAAAAAATCAAAAAATTATGGTGACTTAGAAAAAATTCTGAAAAAAATAAAAAAAAAATTCTGAAAAAAATTTTGGAGTCTGAAAAAATTCTAAAAAAAATCAAAAAAATTTCGTTGTCTAAAAAAATTTTGAAAAAAATCTAAAAATTCTGAGGACTTAGAAAAAAATTCTGAAAAAAATTAAAAAAAATTCTGAAAAAAATTTCGGGGTCTTTGAAAAAATTTTGAAAAAAATTTTGGGATCTTTGAAAAAATTTTGAAAAAAATTTTGGGATCTTTGAAAAAATTCTGAAAAAAATAAAAAAAAATTCTGAAAAAAATATTGGGGTCTTTGAAAAAATTCTGAAAAAAATTTCGGGATCTTTGAAAAAATTCTGAAAAAATAAAAAATTCTTGGGACTTAGAAAAAAATCTGAAAAAAATTAAAAAAAATTCTGAAAAAAATTTCAGGGGTCTTTGAAAAAATTTTGCAAAAAATTTTGGGATCTTTGAAAAAATTCTGAAAAAAATTACGGTGTCTTTAAAAAAATTTTGAAAAAAATCTAAAAATTCTGGGGACTTAGAAAAAATTTTGGGATCTTTGAAAAAATTCTGAAAAAAATTTCGGGATCTTTGAAAAAATTCTGAAAAAAATCAAAAAAAATTCTGAAAAAAATATTGAGGTCTTTGAAAAAATTCTGAAAAAAATTTTGGGGACTTTGAAAAAATTCTGAAAAAAATCAAAAAAATTTGGGGGACTTAGAAAAAATTCTCAAAAAAATTTTAAAAAATTCTGAAAAAAATTTCGGGGTCTTTGAAAAAATTCTGAAAAAAAATCAAAAAAATTTAGGGGACTTAGAAAAAATTTTGAAAAAAATTTCGGTGTCTTTAAAAAAATTTTGAAAAAAATCTAAAAATTCTGGGGACTTAGAAAAAATTTTGAAAATATTTTGGGATCTTTGAAAAAATTCTGAAAAAAATTTCAGGATCTTTGAAAAAATTCTGAAAAAAATCAAAAAATTTTGGGGACTTAGAAAAAATTTTGAAAAAAATTTCGGTGTCTTTAAAAAAATTTGAAAAAAATCTGGGGACTTAGAAAAAATTCTAAAAAAAATTAAAAAAATTCTGAAAAAAATTTTGGGATCTTTGAAAAAAATTCTGAAAAAAAATTTTGGGATCTTTGAAAAAATTCTGAAAAAAAATTTCGGTGTCTTTGAAAAAATTTTGAAAAAAATCTGGGGACTTAGAAAAAATTCTGAAAAAATTTAAAAAAAATTCTGAAAAAAATTTTGGGGTCTTTGAAAAAATTCTGAAAAAAATTTCGGGGTCTTTGAAAAAATTCTGAAAAAAATTTTGGGGTCTTTGAAAAAATTCTGAAAAAATTTAAAAAAATTCTGAAAAAAATATTGGGTTTTTTCTTAGAGAGTAAAGCAGAATGAATCAGCGGAATTTAGTTTAATAGTAGGTTAATATCTAAGTACTGCTATTTCCTTTATGTTTTTGGTATATCCCTTCTCCCAAGGGGTTTTCCTTTAAGTCTTGCCTTCCTCCCCATTTGAGGACTATAATAATGAGTATATTGCCTGTATATTGTTTTCAGTCTGTATTGACTTAATATGTGTATTTCAGTATTTCTCTGTACCATTTTCATTGGTTGTACAAAAATCATAAATAAATAATTAAAAAAAAAAAAAATTTTGGGATCTCTGAAAAAATTCTGAAAAAAATAAAAAAAAATTCTGAAAAAAATTTTGGGGTCATTGAAAAAATTCTGAAAAAAATCTAAAAATTCTGGAACTTAGAAAAAATTCTGAAAAAAATTAAAAAAAAAAAATTCTGAAAAAAATTTCGGGGTCTTTGAAAAAATTTTGAAAAAATTTCGGGGTCTTTGAAAAAATTTTGAAAAAAATTTTGGGATCTTTGAAAAAATTCTGAAAAAAATTTCGGGATCTTTGAAAAAATTCTGAAAAAAATAAAAAAAAAATTCTGAAAAAAATATTGGGGTCTTTGAAAAAATTCTGAAAAAAATAAAAAATTCTTGGGACTTAGAAAAAATTCTGAAAAAAATTTAAAAAAATTCTGAAAAAAATTTCAAGGTCTTTGAAAAAATTCTGAAAAAAAATCAAAAAAAATTCTGAAAAAAAATTTTGGGGTCTTTGAAAAAATTCTGAAAAAAATATTGGGGACTTTGAAAAAAATTCTGAAAAAAATCAAAAAATTCTGGGGACATAGAAAAAATTCTGAAAAAAATTTAAAAAATTTTGGGGTCTTTGAAAAAATTCTGAAAAAAATTTTGGGATGTTTGAAAAAAATTCTGAAAAAAATTTCGGTATCTTTGAAAAAATTCTGAAAAAAATCAAAAAAAATTCTGAAAAAAATATTGAGGTCTTTGAAAAAATTCTGAAAAAAATTTTGGGGACTTTGAAAAAAATTCTGAAAAAAAATCAAAAAAATTCTGGGGGACTTAGAAAAAATTTTTGGGATCTTTGAAAAAATTCTGAAAAAAATTTCGGGATCTTTGAAAAAATTCTGAAAAAAATCAAAAAAATTCTAAAAAAAATATTGGGGTCTTTGAAAAAATTCTGAAAAAATTCTTGGGACTTAGAAAAAATTTTGAAAAAAAATTTAAAAAAATTCTGAAAAAAATCAAAAAATTCTGGGGACTTAGAAAAAATTCTGAAAAAAATTTAAAAAAATTCTGAAAAAAATTTCAAGGTCTTTGAAAAAAATTCTGAAAAAAAAATCAAAAAAATTATGGGGACTTAGAAAAAATTCTGAAAAAAAAAAAAAAAATTCTGAAAAAAAATTTCAAGGTCTTTGAAAAAATTCTGAAAAAAAAATCAAAAAAAATTTTGGGGACTTAGAAAAAATTTTTTAAAAAATTTCGGTGTCTTTAAAAAAATTTTGAAAAAAATCTGGGGACTTAGAAAAAATTCCGAAAAAAAATTTTGGAGATGTTTGAAAAAATTCTGAAAAAAATTTCGGGATTCTTTGAAAAAATTCTGAAAAAAATTTCGGGAATCTTTGAAAAAATTCTGATAAAAATCAAAAAATTTTGGGGACTTAGAAAAAATTTGAAAATATTTAAAAAAATTCTGAAAAAAATTAAAAAAAATTCTGAAAAAAATATTGAGGTCTTTGAAAAAATTCTGAAAACAAATTTTGGGGACTTTAAAAAAAATTCTGAAAAAAATCAAAAAAATTTGGGGGACTTAGAAAAAAATTCTGAAAAAAATTTTAAAAAATTCTGAAAAAAATTTTGGGGTCTTTGAAAAAATTCTGAAAAAAAATCAAAAAAATTATGGTGACTTAGAAAAATTTCTGAAAAAAATAAAAAAAATTCTGAAAAATAATTTTGGGAGTCTGAAAAAATTCTAAAAAAAATCAAAAAAATTTCGTTGTCTAAAAAAAATTTTGAAAAAAATCTAAAAATTCTGGGGACTTAGAAAAAATTCTGAAAAAAATTAAAAAAAATTCTGAAAAAAATTTCGGGGTCTTTGAAAAAATTTTGAAAAAATTTTGGGATCTTTGAAAAAATCCTGAAAAAAATTTTGGGATCTTTGAAAAAATTCTGAAAAAAAATAAAAAAAAATTCTGAAAAAAATATTGGGGTCTTTGAAAAAATTCTGAAAAAAATTTCGGGATCTTTGAAAAAATTCTGAAAAAAATAAAAAATTCTTGGGACTTAGAAAAAATTCTGAAAAAAATTAAAAAAAAATTCTGAAAAAAATTTCAGGGTCTTTGAAAAAAATTTTGAAAAAATTTTGGGATCTTTGAAAAAATTCTGAAAAAAATTACGGTGTCTTTAAAAAAATTTTGAAAAAAATCTAAAAATCTAAAAATTCTGGGGACTTAGAAAAAATTTTGGGATCTTTGAAAAAATTCTGAAAAAAATTTCGGGATCTTTGAAAAAATTCTGAAAAAAATCAAAAAAAATTCTGAAAAAAATATTGAGGTCTTTGAAAAAATTCTGAAAAAAATTTTGGGGGACTTTGAAAAAATTCTGAAAAAAATCAAAAAAATTTGGGGGACTTAGAAAAAATTCTCAAAAAAATTTTAAAAAATTCTGAAAAAAATTTCGGGGTCTATGAAAAAATTCTGAAAAAAAATCAAAAAAATTTAGGGGACTTAGAAAAAAATTTTGAAAAAAATTTCGGTGTCTTTAAAAAAAATTTTGAAAAAAATCTAAAAATTCTGGGGACTTAGAAAAAAATTTTGAAAATATTTTGGGATCTTTGAAAAAATTCTGAAAAAAATTTCAGGATCTTTGAAAAAAATTCTGAAAAAAATCACAAAATTTTGGGGACTTAGAAAAAATTCTGAAAAAAATTTTGGGATGTTTGAAAAAATTCTGAAAAAAATTTCGGGATCTTTGAAAAAATTCTGATAAAAATCAAAAAATTTTGGGGACTTAGAAAAAATTTTGAAAAAAATTTCGGTGTCTTTAAAAAAATTTAGAAAAAAATCTGGGGACTTAGAAAAAATTCTGAAAAAAATTAAAAAAATTTTGGGGTCTTTGAAAAAATTCTGAAAAAAATTTTGGGATGTTTGAAAAAATTCTGAAAAAAATTTCGGGATCTTTGAAAAAATTCTGAAAAAAATCTGGGGACTTAGAAAAAATTCTGAAAAAAATTAAAAAAAATTTGGGGTCTTTGAAAAAATTCTGAAAAAAATTTCGGGGTCTTTGAAAAAATTCTGAAAAAAATTTTGGGATCTTTGAAAAAATTCTGAAAAAAATCAAAAAAAATTCTGAAAAAAATATTGGGTTTTTTCTTAGAGAGTAAAGCAGAATGAATCAGCGGAATTTAGTTTAATAGTAGGTTAATATCTAAGTACTGCTATTTCCTTTATGTTTTTGGTATATCCCTTCTCCCAAGGGGTTTTCCTTTAAGTCTTGCCTTCCTCCCCATTTGAGGACTATAATAATGAGTATATTGCCTGTATATTGTTTTCAGTCTGTATTGACTTAATATGTGTATTTCAGTATTTCTCTGTACCATTTTCATTGGTTGTACAAAAATCATAAATAAATAATTAAAAAAAAAAAAAAATTTTGGGATCTCTGAAAAAATTCTGAAAAAAATAAAAAAAAATTCTGAAAAAAATTTTGGGGTCATTGAAAAAATTCTGAAAAAAATCTAAAAATTCTGGAACTTAGAAAAAATTCTGAAAAAAATTAAAAAAAAAAAAATTCTGAAAAAAATTTCGGGGTCTTCGAAAAAATTTTGAAAAAATTTCAGGGTGTTTGAAAAAATTTAAAAAAAATTTTGGGATCTTTGAAAAAATTCTGAAAAAAATTTCGGGATCTTTGAAAAAATTCTGAAAAAAATAAAAAAAAATTCTGAAAAACATATTGGGGTCTTTGAAAAAATTCTGAAAAAAATAAAAAATTCTTGGGACTTAGAAAAAATTCTGAAAAAAATTTAAAAAATTCTGAAAAAAATTTCAAGGTCTTTGAAAAAATTCTGAAAAAAATCAAAAAAAATTCTGAAAAAAATTTTGGGGTCTTTGAAAAAATTCTGAAAAAAATTTTGGGGACTTTGAAAAAATTCTGAAAAAAATCAAAAAAATTCTGGGGACATAGAAAAAATTCTGAAAAAAATTTAAAAAATTTTGGGGTCTTTGAAAAAATTCTGAAAAAAATTTTGGGATGTTTGAAAAAATTCTGAAAAAAATTTCGGTATCTTTGAAAAAATTCTGAAAAAAATCAAAAAAAAATTCTGAAAAAAATATTGAGGTCTTTGAAAAAATTCTGAAAAAAATTTTGGGGACTTTGAAAAAATTCTGAAAAAAATCAAAAAATTCTGGGGACTTAGAAAAAATTTTGGGATCTTTGAAAAAATTCTGAAAAAAACTTTCGGGATCTTTGAAAAAATTCTGAAAAAAATCAAAAAAATTCTAAAAAAAATATTGGGGTCTTTGAAAAAATTCTGAAAAAATTCTTGGGACTTAGAAAAAATTCTGAAAAAATTCTGGGGACTTAGAAAAAATTCTGAAAAAAATTTAAAAAAATTCTGAAAAAAATTTCAAGGTCTTTGAAAAAATTCTGAAAAAAAATCAAAAAAATTATGGGGACTTAGAAAAAAATTTAAAAAAAAAAAAAAAAATTCTGAAAAAAATTTCAAGGTCTTTGAAAAAATTCTGAAAAAAAATCAAAAAAATTTTGGGGACTTAGAAAAAATTTTTTAAAAAATTTCGGTGTCTTTAAAAAAATTTTGAAAAAAATCTGGGGACTTAGAAAAAATTCCGAAAAAAATTTTGAGATGTTTGAAAAAATTCTGAAAAAAATTTCGGGATCTTTGAAAAAATTCTGAAAAAAATTTCGGGATCTTTGAAAAAATTCTGAAAAAAATCAAAAAATTTTGGGGACTTAGAAAAAATTTTGAAAAAAATTAAAAAAAATTTTGGGTCTTTGAAAAAATTCTGAAAAAAATTTCGGGGATCTTTGAAAAAATTCGGAAAAAAATTTCGGGGATCTTGAAAAAATTCTGAAGAAAAAATTTCGGGGTCTTGAAAAAAATTCTGAAAAAAATTATAAAAATATAAAAAAAATTTCGGGGTCTTTGAAAAAAAATTCTGAAAAAAAATTTATAAAAAAATTCTGAAAAAAAATTTCAGGGTCTTGAAAAAATTCTGAAAAAAAATCAAAAAAAACTTCTGAAAAAAATATTGAGGGTCTTTGAAAAAATTCTGAAAAAAAAATTTTGGGGACTTTGAAAAAATATTCTGAAAAAAATCAAAAAAATTCTGGGGACATAGAAAAAATTCTGAAAAAAATTTAAAAAAGTTTCGGGATCTTTGAAAAAATTCTAAAAAAAATCAAAAAAAAGTCTGAAAAAAATAGTTGAGGGTCTTTGAAAAAATTCTGAAAAAAAATTTTGGGGACTTAGAAAAAATTCTGAAAAAAATTAAAAAAATTTTGAAAAAAATTTTGGGGACTTAGAAAAAATTATAAAAAAATTTTAAAAAATTCTGAAAAAAATTTCGAGGACTTAGAAAAAATTCTGAAAAAAATCAAAAAAATTCTAAAAAAAATATTGGGGTCTTTGAAAAAATTCTGAAAAAATTATTGGGACTTAGAAAAAATTTTGAAAAAAAAATTTGGGGACTTTGAAAAAATTCTGAAAAAAATCAAAAAAAATTTTGGGATCTTTGAAAAAATTCTGAAAAAAATTTTAAAAAATTCTAAAAAAAATTTCAAGGTCTTTGAAAAAATTCTGAAAAAAAATCAAAAAAATTATGGGGACTTAGAAAAAATTCTGAAATTAAAAAAAAAAAAATTCTGAAAAAAATTTCAAGGTCTTTGAAAAAATTCTGAAAAAAAAATCAAAAAAAATTTTGGGGACTTAGAAAAAAATTTTAAAAAAATTTCGGTGTCTTTAAAAAAATTTTGAAAAAAATCTGGGGACTTAGAAAAAATTCTGAAAAAAATTTTAAAAAATTCTGAAAAAAATTTCGGGATCTTTGAAAAAATTCTGAAAAAAATTTCGGGATCTTTGAAAAAATTCTGAAAAAAATCAAAAAATTTTGGGGACTTAGAAAAAATTTTGAAAAAAATTTCGGTGTCTAAAAAAATTTTGAAAAAAAATCTGGGGACTTAGAAAAAATTCTGAAAATAATTAAAAAAATTTTACGGTCTTTGAAAAAATTCTGAAAAAAATTTTGGGATGTTTGAAAAAATTCTGAAAAAAAATTTCGGGATCTTTGAAAAAATTCTGAAAAAAATTTCGGGATCTTTGAAAAAATTCTGAAAAAAATCAAAAAATTTTGGGGACTTAGAAAAAATTCTGAAAAAAATATTGAGGTCTTTGAAAAAATTCTGAAAAAAATTTTGGGGACTTTGAAAAAATTCTGAAAAAAATCAAAAAAATTTTGGGGACTTAGAAAAAATTCTGAAAAAAATTTAAAAAAATTCTGAAAAAAATTTCGGGGACTTAGAAAAAATTCTGAAAAAAATCAAAAAAATTTAGGGGACTTAGAAAAAATATTTGAAAAAAATTTCGGTGCTTTAAAAAAATTTTGAAAAAAAATCTAAAAATTCTGGGGACTTAGAAAAAATTTTGGGATCTTTGAAAAAAATTCTGAAAAAAATTTTGGGATCTTTGAAAAAATTCTGAAAAAAATTTCAAAAAAAATTCTGAAAAAAATTTTGAGGTCTTTGAAAAAATTCTGAAAAAAATTTTGGGGACTTTAAAAAAAATTCTGAAAAAATCAAAAAAATTGGGGGACTTAGAAAAAATTCTGAAAAAAATTTTAAAAAAATTCTGAAAAAAATTTCGGGGTCATTGAAAAAATCTCGAAAAAAAATCAAAAAAATTTAGGGGGACTTAGAAAAAATTTGAAAAAAATTTCGGTGTCTTTAAAAAAATTTTGAAAAAAATCTAAAAATTCTGGGGACTTAGATAAAAATTTTGGGATCTTTGAAAAAATTCTGAAAAAAATTTCGGGATCTTTGAAAAAATTCTGAAAAAAATCAAAAAAAATTCTGAAAAAAATATTGAGGTCTTTGAAAAAATTCTGAAAAAAATTTTGGGGACTTTAAAAAAATTCTGAAAAAAAATCAAAAAAATTTGGGGGACATTAGAAAAAATTCTGAAAAAAAATTTTAAAAAATTCTGAAAAAAATTTCGGGGTCTTTGAAAAAATTCTGAAAAAAAATCAAAAAATTATGGTGACTTAGAAAAAATTCTGAAAAAAATAAAAAAAAAATTCTGAAAAAAAATTTTGGAGTCTGAAAAAATTCTAAAAAAAATCAAAAAAAATTTCGTTGTCTAAAAAAATTTTGAAAAAAATCAAAAAATTCTGGGGACTTAGAAAAAATTCTGAAAAAAATTAAAAAAAATTCTGAAAAAAATTTCGGGGTCTTTGAAAAAATTTTGAAAAAAATTTTGGGATCTTTGAAAAAATTCTGAAAAAAATTTTAGGATCTTTGAAAAAATTCTGAAAAAAATAAAAAAAAATTCTGAAAAAAATATTGGGGTCTTTGAAAAAATTCTGAAAAAAATTTCGGCGTCTTTGAAAAAATTCTGAAAAAAATCCAAAAATTTTGGGGACTTAGAAAAAATTATGAAAAAATTAAAAAAAATTAAGATAAAAAATTTCGGGGTCTTTGAAAAAATTCTGAAAAAAATCAAAAAATTTTGGGGACTTTGAAAAAATTCTGAAAAAAATTACGGTGTCTTTAAAAAAATTTGAAAAAAATCTAAAAATTCTGGGGACTTAGAAAAAATTTTGGGATCTTTGAAAAAAATTCTGAAAAAAATTTCGGGATCTTTGAAAAAAATTCTGAAAAAAAAATCAAAAAAAAATTCTGAAAAAAATATTGAGGTCTTTGAAAAAATTCTGAAAAAATTTTGGGACTTTGAAAAAATTCTGAAAAAAATCAAAAAAATTTGGGGGACTTAGAAAAAATTCTCAACAAAAATTTTAAAAAATTCTGAAAAAAATTTCAAGGTCTTTGAAAAAATTCTGAAAAAAAATCAAAAAAATTTTGGGGACTTAGAAAAAAATTTTAAAAAAATTTCGGTGTCTTTAAAATAATTTTGAAAAAAATCTGGGGACTTAGAAAAAATTCTGAAAAAAATTTTGGGATGTTTGAAAAAATTCTGAAAAAAATTTCGGGATCTTTGAAAAAATTCTGAAAAAAATTTCGGGATCTTTGAAAAAATTCTGAAAAAAATCAAAAAATTTTGGGGACTTAGAAAAAATTTTGAAAAAAATTTCGGTGTCTAAAAAAATTTTGAAAAAAATCTGGGGACTTAGAAAAAATTCTGAAAAAAATTAAAAAAATTTTACGGTCTTTGAAAAAATTCTGAAAAAAATTTTGGGATGTTTGAAAAAATTCTGAAAAAAATTTCGGGATCTTTGAAAAAATTCTGGTCGCTAGTGCTGTTTAGCACTGTCTTCATCGGGACAGGCAGTCCCGCAGCAGCCCGACCCAGCCAGCTGAGAGGGTCCTCCGGGAGCCTTGATATTTCGGTGCAGCCGCCGAGGGAAGCCTGTCGCTAGTGCTGTTTAGCACTGTCTTCATCGGGACAGGCAGTCCCGCAGCAGCCCGACCCAGCCAGCTGAGAGGGTCCTCCGGGAGCCTTGATATTTCGGTGCAGCCGCCGAGGGAAGCCTGTCGCTAGTGCTGTTTAGCACTGTCTTCATCGGGACAGGCAGTCCCGCAGCAGCCCGACCCAGCCAGCTGAGAGGGTCCTCCGGGAGCCTTGATATTTCGGTGCAGCCGCCGAGGGAAGCCTGTCGCTAGTGCTGTTTAGCACTGTCTTCATCGGGACAGGCAGTCCCGCAGCAGCCCGACCCAGCCAGCTGAGAGGGTCCTCCGGGAGCCTTGATATTTCGGTGCAGCCGCCGAGGGAAGCCTGTCGCTAGTGCTGTTTAGCACTGTCTTCATCGGGACAGGCAGTCCCGCAGCAGCCCGACCCAGCCAGCTGAGAGGGTCCTCCGGGAGCCTTGATATTTCGGTGCAGCCGCCGAGGGAAGCCTGTCGCTAGTGCTGTTTAGCACTGTCTTCATCGGGACAGGCAGTCCCGCAGCAGCCCGACCCAGCCAGCTGAGAGGGTCCTCCGGGAGCCTTGATATTTCGGTGCAGCCGCCGAGGGAAGCCTGTCGCTAGTGCTGTTTAGCACTGTCTTCATCGGGACAGGCAGTCCCGCAGCAGCCCGACCCAGCCAGCTGAGAGGGAGCCTTGATATTTCGGTGCAGCCGCGGTACGCGGCCCGCGGTCGTGAGCCTCGGGTCGCGAGCTGAAGGGGCATGGCTAAAGGGGCCTGCCCCTTTTGAGCCCCTTCGGAGCCTAAGAGGAGCAGGAAGCAGGATTACCATTTCTTCAGCATGGGTAAGAGGAAAGCTAAGGCAATACCATCTGCTGCAACAACAGGCCCGATGGATCGTCATCTTGTGGTTCCCATCTTGCCTCCTGTTGAGGAACAGGTAACTTTTAATATTCAAGCTGTCTCCTTATCCTCTGGGGAACCTACACCACCTCCTCAACCATCATATTCCTTAAGGTTAGAAGAATCTCCTTCCCCTTTCAAGGAAGGAATAATTTCTTCTTCCCTGCAATCATTGTCAGTATCTGGTCTGGAGGTTTCAGGACACTCCCTGGGGCAAGCTAAAGAACTAACCCCAGTGCAGATGAGTACTGGGCAAAGCTCGGATGTTCTCCCCAAGGATAAAGTGATCACTCTAAATGATGTTTGGCTTAGTATTAATAGAATAGAGTCATCTTTACAAAAAACCGTTTTGAACTTATGTCAATTTTCATCTGATGTAACTGTGAAAATTAAAGAACAAAATAATAAAATTGGAGAAACAGCTGTAAAGGTTGAAAAGTTAGATCAGGTAGTAGGTAATTTACAAGCTAGTGCTGTTTCTAATATTAAGGATAGTATGATGTTACATGCTAAGTTAGAGAAAATGGAAAATGCTATTAGAGTTAAAAATCTTCGCTTGTTAAATTTTCCTACCACACACTACCTTTCTGCAATGGAACTCTTGAAAATGTATTTGAGGGAGATATTACACTATAACAAAGTGGAGACCTTTGAGGTCGATAATTTATACTACATTTCAAGAGATTCCAAAGAAAAGGTAAAGGAAGGTGGAATGGATAGAATAGTATCACCAGAAAGTTTGAATGTATCACAGTTTTTGGAGTCTTCTAAAGACATAATTGAGAAACGAGCAACGCTTCTCGTGACCTTTAAGACAGAACTTGAGAAACAAGATATTTTGAAATTATATTTTCTGAAAAAGCAAGAGATGTTTTGTGGTCAACGGGTGATAATTTTTCCAGATGTCTCTAGACAAACTCAGTTTAAGAGGAAACAGTTCCTTCAGCTAAAGCCTAAGGTTTTGGCAGTCGGAGCTACTTTCTTCTTAAAATTTCCTTGTAAATGCCTAATATCATATGGAAATGATAAGTATGTGTTTTTTGATCCAGCCCAGGTGGAAGATTTTATCAAAGAGAAACCTTTGTTGAAAGTTTAATTCCTTATTTTTGTTTTACTTTTGGAGGATGATGTATAATATATATAATAGCCATTTGCCTGTTCCTAGAAAGTAGATAGAAGTTTTATTTTGATGTTTTATTTGTACTGGCGATCAGCTTTAATGTGGACTAGGAAATGGTTGAATTAGTTTTCTTATATTATGTTAATTCCTATTTTGGAATTCACATTTTTGCACTTTGTATTATTATTTGTGTTCATTCATGTATGTTTATTACAGAGATATTGTAATGAATAATCCAATAAATAAGGAAAAAAAAAAAAAAAATAAATAAAAAAAAATTCTGAAAAAAATTTCGGGATCTTTGAAAAAATTCTGAAAAAAATCAAAAAATTTTGGGGACTTAGAAAAAATTCTGAAAAAAATATTGAGGTCTTTGAAAAAATTCTGAAAAAAATTTTGGGGACTTTGAAAAAATTCTGAAAAAAATCAAAAAAATTTTGGGGACTTAGAAAAAATTCTGAAAAAAATTTAAAAAAATTCTGAAAAAAATTTCGGTGTCTTTGAAAAAATTCTGAAAAAAAATCAAAAAAATTTTGGGGACTTAGAAAAAATTTTGAAAAAAATTTAAAAAATTTTGAAAAAAATTTCGGGGTCTTTGAAAAAATTCTGAAAAAAATTTTAAAAAATTCTGAAAAAAATTTCGGGGTCTTTGAAAAAATTCTGAAAAAAATTTTAAAAAATTCTGAAAAAAATCAAAAAAAATTCTGAAAAAAATATTGAGGTCTTTGAAAAAATTCTGAAAAAAATTTTGGGGACTTTGAAAAAATTCTGAAAAAAATCAAAAAAATTTGGGGGACTTAGAAAAAATTCTCAAAAAAATTTTAAAAAATTCTGAAAAAAATTTCGGGGTCATTGAAAAAATTCTGAAAAAAAATCAAAAAAATTTAGGGGACTTAGAAAAAATTTTGAAAAAAATTTCGGTGTCTTTAAAAAAATTTTGAAAAAAATCTAAAAATTCTGGGGACTTAGAAAAAATTTTGGGATCTTTGAAAAAATTCTGAAAAAAATTTCGGGATCTTTGAAAAAATTCTGAAAAAAATCAAAAAAAATTCTGAAAAAAATATTGAGGTCTTTGAAAAAATTCTGAAAAAAATTTTGGGGACTTTAAAAAAATTCTGAAAAAAATCAAAAAAATTTGGGGGACTTAGAAAAAATTCTGAAAAAAATTTTAAAAAATTCTGAAAAAAATTTTGGGGTCTGAAAAAATTCTAAAAAAAATCAAAAAAATTTCGTTGTCTAAAAAAATTTTGAAAAAAATCTAAAAATTCTGGGGACTTAGAAAAAATTCTGAAAAAAATTAAAAAAAATTCTGAAAAAAATTTCGGGGTCTTTGAAAAAATTTTGAAAAAATTTTGGGATCTTTGAAAAAATTCTGAAAAAAATTTTGGGATCTTTGAAAAAATTCTGAAAAAAATAAAAAAAATTCTGAAAAAAATATTGGGGTCTTTGAAAAAATTCTGAAAAAAATTTCGGGATCTTTGAAAAAATTCTGAAAAAAATAAAAAATTCTTGGGACTTAGAAAAAATTCTGAAAAAAATTAAAAAAAATTCTGAAAAAAATTAAAAAAAATTCTGAAAAAAATTTCAGGGTCTTTGAAAAAATTTTGAAAAAATTTTGGGATCTTTGAAAAAATTCTGAAAAAAATTTCGGGATCTTTGAAAAAATTCTGAAAAAAATCAAAAAAAATTCTGAAAAAAATATTGAGGTCTTTGAAAAAATTCTGAAAAAAATTTTGGGGACTTTGAAAAAATTCTGAAAAAAATCAAAAAAATTTGGGGGACTTAGAAAAAATTCTCAAAAAAATTTTAAAAAATTCTGAAAAAAATTTCGGGGTCTATGAAAAATTCTGAAAAAAAATCAAAAAAATTTAGGGGACTTAGAAAAAATTTTGAAAAAAATTTCGGTGTCTTTAAAAAAATTTTGAAAAAAATCTAAAAATTCTGGGGACTTAGAAAAAATTTTGAAAATATTTTGGGATCTTTGAAAAAATTCTGAAAAAAATTTCAGGATCTTTGAAAAAATTCTGAAAAAAATCAAAAAATTTTGGGGACTTAGAAAAAATTTTGAAAAAAATTTCGGTGTCTTTAAAAAAATTTTGAAAAAAATCTGGGGACTTAGAAAAAATTCTGAAAAAAATTAAAAAAATTTTGGGGTCTTTGAAAAAATTCTGAAAAAAATTTTGGGATGTTTGAAAAAATTCTGAAAAAAATTTCGGGATCTTTGAAAAAATTCTGAAAAAAATCTGGGGACTTAGAAAAAATTCTGAAAAAAATTAAAAAAATTTTGGGGTCTTTGAAAAAATTCTGAAAAAAATTTCGGGGTCTTTGAAAAAATTCTGAAAAAAATTTTGGGATCTTTGAAAAAATTCTGAAAAAAATCAAAAAAAATTCTGAAAAAAATATTGGGTTTTTTCTTAGAGAGTAAAGGGACTCCATTGCAGCCAGAATGAATCAAGTGATTTAGAGCGGAATTTAGTTTAATAGTAGGTTAATATCTAAGTACTGCTATTTCCTTTATGTTTTTGGTATATCCCTTCTCCCAAGGGGTTTTCCTTTAAGTCTTGCCTTCCTCCCCATTTGAGGACTATAATAATGAGTATATTGCCTGTATATTGTTTTCAGTCTGTATTGACTTAATATGTGTATTTCAGTATTTCTCTGTACCATTTTCATTGGTTGTACAAAAATCATAAATAAATAATTTAAAAAAAAAAAAATTTTGGGATCTCTGAAAAAATTCTGAAAAAAATAAAAAAAAATTCTGAAAAAAATATTGGGGTCTTTGAAAAAATTCTGAAAAAAATTTCGGGATCTTTGAAAAAATTCCGAAAAAAATAAAAAATTCTTGGGACTTAGAAAAAATTCTGAAAAAAATTTAAAAAAATTCTGAAAAAAATCAAAAAAAATTCTGAAAAAAATATTGAGGTCTTTGAAAAAATTCTGAAAAAAATTTTGGGGACTTTGAAAAAATTCTGAAAAAAATCAAAAAAATTTGGGGTCTTTGAAAAAATTCTGAAAAAAATTCTCAAAAAAATTTTGGGGTCATTGAAAAAATTCTGAAAAAAATCTAAAAATTCTGGAACTTAGAAAAAATTCTGAAAAAAATTAAAAAAAAAAAATTCTGAAAAAAATTTCGGGGTCTTTGAAAAAATTTTGAAAAAATTTCGGGGTCTTTGAAAAAATTTTGAAAAAATTTTGGGATCTTTGAAAAAATTCTGAAAAAAATTTCAAGGTCTTTGAAAAAATTCTGAAAAAAATCAAAAAAAATTCTGAAAAAAATTTTGAGGTCTTTGAAAAAATTCTGAAAAAAATTTTGGGGACTTTGAAAAAATTCTGAAAAAAATCAAAAAATTCTGGGGACATAGAAAAAATTCTGAAAAAAATTTAAAAAATTTTGGGGTCTTTGAAAAAATTCTGAAAAAAATTTTGGGATGTTTGTAAAAATTCTGAAAAAAATTTCGGTATCTTTGAAAAAATTCTGAAAAAAATCAAAAAAAATTCTGAAAAAAATATTGAGGTCTTTGAAAAAATTCTGAAAAAAATTTTGGGGACTTTGAAAAAATTCTGAAAAAAATCAAAAAATTTTGGGGACTTTGAAAAAATTCTGAAAAAAATCAAAAAATTCTGGGGACTTAGAAAAAATTTTGGGATCTTTGAAAAAATTCTGAAAAAAATTTCGGGATCTTTGAAAAAATTCTGAAAAAAATCAAAAAAATTCTAAAAAAAATATTGGGGTCTTTGAAAAAATTCTGAAAAAATTCTTGGGACTTAGAAAAAATTTTGAAAAAAATTTTGGGGACTTTGAAAAAATTCTGAAAAAAATCAAAAAATTCTGGGGACTTAGAAAAAATTCTGAAAAAAAAAAAATAATTCTGAAAAAAATTTCAAGGTCTTTGAAAAAATTCTGAAAAAAAATCAAAAAAATTTTGGGGACTTAGAAAAAATTTTTTAAAAAATTTCGGTGTCTTTAAAAAAATTTTGAAAAAAATCTGGGGACTTAGAAAAAATTCCGAAAAAAATTTTGGGATGTTTGAAAAAATTCTGAAAAAAATTTCGGGATCTTTGAAAAAATTCTGAAAAAAATTTCGGGATCTTTGAAAAAATTCTGATAAAAATCAAAAAATTTTGGGGACTTAGAAAAAATTTTGAAAAAAATTTCGGTGTCTTTAAAAAAATTTAGAAAAAAATCTGGGGACTTAGAAAAAATTCTGAAAAAAATTAAAAAAATTTTGGGGTGTTTGAAAAAATTCTGAAAAAAATTTTGGGATGTTTGAAAAAATTCTGATAAAAATCAAAAAATTTTGGGGACTTAGAAAAAATTTTGAAAAAAATTTCGGTGTCTTTAAAAAAATTTAGAAAAAAATCTGGGGACTTAGAAAAAATTCTGAAAAAAATTAAAAAAATTTTGGGGTCTTTGAAAAAATTCTGAAAAAAATTTTGGGATGTTTGAAAAAATTCTGAAAAAAATTTCGGGATCTTTGAAAAAATTCTGAAAAAAATTTCGGGATCTTTGAAAAAATTCTGAAAAAAATCAAAAAATTTTGGGGACTTAGAAAAAATTTTGAAAAAAATTTCGGTGTCTTTAAAAAAATTTTGAAAAAAATCTGGGGACTTAGAAAAAATTCTGAAAAAAATTTAAAAAATTTTGGGGTTTTGAAAAAATTCTGAAAAAAATTTTGGGATGTTTGAAAAAATTCTGAAAAAAATTTCGGGATCTTTGAAAAAATTCTGAAAAAAATTTCGGGATGTTTGAAAAAATTCTGAAAAAAATTTCGGGATCTTTGAAAAAATTCTGAAAAAAATTTCGGGATGTTTGAAAAAATTCTGAAAAAAATCAAAAAAAATTCTGAAAAAAATATTGGGGTCTTTGAAAAAATTCTGAAAAAAATTTCGGGATCTTTGAAAAAATTCTGAAAAAAATAAAAAATTCTTGGGACTTAGAAAAAATTCTGAAAAAAATTTTAAAAAATTCTGAAAAAAATTTTGAGGTCTTTGAAAAAATTCTGAAAAAAATTTTGGGGACTTTGAAAAAATTCTGAAAAAAATCAAAAAATTCTGGGGACATAGAAAAAATTCTGAAAAAAATTTAAAAAATTTTGGGGTCTTTGAAAAAACTCTGAAAAAAATTTTGGGATGTTTGAAAAAATTCTGAAAAAAATTTCGGTATCTTTGAAAAAATTCTGAAAAAAATCAAAAAAAAATTCTGAAAAAAATATTGAGGTCTTTGAAAAAATTCTGAAAAAAATTTTGGGGACTTTGAAAAAATTCTGAAAAAAATTTCGGGATCTTTGAAAAAATTCTGAAAAAAATTTCGGGATCTTTGAAAAAATTCTGAAAAAAATCAAAAAAATTCTAAAAAAAATATTGGGGTCTTTGAAAAAATTCTGAAAAAAATTTTGGGGACTTTGAAAAAATTCTGAAAAAAATCAAAAAATTCTGGGGACTTAGAAAAAATTCTGAAAAAAATTTAAAAAAATTCTGAAAAAAATTTCAAGGTCTTTGAAAAAATTGTGAAAAAAAATCAAAAAAATTATGGGGACTTAGAAAAAATTCTGAAAAAAAAAAAAAAAAATTCTGAAAAAAATTTCAAGGTCTTTGAAAAAATTCTGAAAAAAAATCAAAAAAATTTTGGGGACTTAGAAAAAATTTTTAAAAAAATTTCGGTGTCTTTAAAAAAATTTTGAAAAAAATCTGGGGACTTAGAAAAAATTCCGAAAAAAATTTTGAGATGTTTGAAAAAATTCTGAAAAAAATTTCGGGATCTTTGAAAAAATTCTGAAAAAAATTTCGGGATCTTTGAAAAAATTCTGATAAAAATCAAAAAATTTTGGGGACTTTGAAAAAATTTTGAAAAAAATTTCGGTGTCTTTAAAAAAATTTAGAAAAAAATCTGGGGACTTAGAAAAAATTCTGAAAAAAATTAAAAAAATTTTGGGGTCTTTGAAAAAATTCTGAAAAAAATTTTGGGATGTTTGAAAAAATTCTGAAAAAAATTTCGGGATCTTTGAAAAAATTCTGAAAAAAATTTCAGGATCTTTGAAAAAATTCTGAAAAAATCAAAAAATTTTGGGGACTTAGAAAAAATTTTGAAAAAAATTTCGGTGTCTTTAAAAAAATTTTGAAAAAAATCTGGGGACTTAGAAAAAATTCTGAAAAAATTTAAAAAAAATTCTGAAAAAAATTTTGGGATGTTTGAAAAAATTCTGAAAAAAATTTCGGGATCTTTGAAAAAATTCTGAAAAAAATTTCGGGATGTTTGAAAAAATTCTGAAAAAAATCAAAAAAAATTCTGAAAAAAATATTGGGGTCTTTGAAAAAATTCTGAAAAAAATTTCGGGATCTTTGAAAAAATTCCGAAAAAAATAAAAAATTCTTGGGACTTAGAAAAAATTCTGAAAAAAATTTAAAAAAATTCTGAAAAAAATCAAAAAAAATTCTGAAAAAAATATTGAGGTCTTTGAAAAAATTCTGAAAAAAATTTTGGGGACTTTGAAAAAATTCTGAAAAAAATTTCGGGATCTTTGAAAAAATTCTGAAAAAAATTTCGGGATCTTTGAAAAAATTCTGAAAAAAATCAAAAAAATTCTAAAAAAAATATTGGGGTCTTTGAAAAAATTCTGAAAAAAATTTTGGGGACTTTGAAAAAATTCTGAAAAAATCAAAAAATTCTGGGGACTTAGAAAAAATTCTGAAAAAAATTTAAAAAAATTCTGAAAAAAATTTCAAGGTCTTTGAAAAAAATTCTGAAAAAAAATCAAAAAAATTATGGGGACTTAGAAAAAATTCTGAAAAAAAAAAAAAAATTCTGAAAAAAATTTCAAGGTCTTTGAAAAAATTCTGAAAAAAAATCAAAAAAATTTTGGGGACTTAGAAAAAATTTTTAAAAAAATTTCGGTGTCTTTAAAAAAATTTTGAAAAAAATCTGGGGACTTAGAAAAAATTCCGAAAAAAATTTTGAGATGTTTGAAAAAATTCTGAAAAAAATTTCGGGATCTTTGAAAAAATTCTGAAAAAAATTTCGGGATCTTTGAAAAAATTCTGATAAAAATCAAAAAATTTTGGGGACTTTGAAAAAATTTTGAAAAAAATTTCGGTGTCTTTAAAAAAATTTAGAAAAAAATCTGGGGACTTAGAAAAAATTCTGAAAAAAATTAAAAAAATTTTGGGGTCTTTGAAAAAATTCTGAAAAAAATTTTGGGATGTTTGAAAAAATTCTGAAAAAAATTTCGGGATCTTTGAAAAAATTCTGAAAAAAATTTCAGGATCTTTGAAAAAATTCTGAAAAAATCAAAAAATTTTGGGGACTTAGAAAAAATTTTGAAAAAAATTTCGGTGTCTTTAAAAAAATTTTGAAAAAAATCTGGGGACTTAGAAAAAATTCTGAAAAAAATTTAAAAAATTTTGTGGTTTTGAAAAAATTCTGAAAAAAATTTTGGGATGTTTGAAAAAATTCTGAAAAAAATTTCGGGATCTTTGAAAAAATTCTGAAAAAAATTTTGGGATGTTTGAAAAAATTCTGAAAAAAATTTCGGGATCTTTGAAAAAATTCTGAAAAAAATTTCGGGATGTTTGAAAAAATTCTGAAAAAAATCAAAAAAAATTCTGAAAAAAATATTGGGGTCTTTGAAAAAATTCTGAAAAAAATTTCGGGATCTTTGAAAAAATTCCGAAAAAAATAAAAAATTCTTGGGACTTAGAAAAAATTCTGAAAAAAATTTAAAAAAATTCTGAAAAAAATCAAAAAAATTCTGAAAAAAATATTGAGGTCTTTGAAAAAATTCTGAAAAAAATTTTGGGGACTTAGAAAAAATTCTGAAAAAAATCAAAAAAATTTGGGGTCTTTGAAAAAATTCTCAAAAAAATTCTCAAAAAAATTTTGGGGTCATTGAAAAAATTCTGAAAAAAATCTAAAAATTCTGGAACTTTGAAAAAATTCTCAAAAAAATTAAAAAAAAAAAATTCTGAAAAAAATTTCGGGGTCTTTGAAAAAATTTTGAAAAAATTTCGGGGTCTTTGAAAAAATTTTGAAAAAATTTTGGGATCTTTGAAAAAATTCTGAAAAAAATTTCGGGATCTTTGAAAAAATTCTGAAAAAAATCAAAAAAAATTCTGAAAAAAATATTGGGGTCTTTGAAAAAATTCTGAAAAAAATTTTGGGATCTTTGAAAAAATTCTGAAAAAAATCAAAAAAAATTCTGAAAAAAATATTGTGTTTTTTC
>NW_022985883.1:0-6095 GCF_902459505.1 Geotrypetes seraphini
TGGAGCACGCTGCCCTCCAAGAGCCGCTATCCGCTTTGCTGCCTGCCTCTACCCCTTCTGCCACATGTTTTACATGAATGTATTCACGTACTCCAGCTCTTTCCCCTTTCTGTGCTGGAGGCATCGCTATCTCTCTACTGTACCTGGGACAGTGGGGGGGGGGGGGGGTTTGAGGTGACATGGCCAGCATCACAAGGAGGAGTGTGGGATTGAACTCACAACCCCAGGGTGCTGAGGCTGTAGCCTATCAGCACTGCCCCACATTACAGCATGTCCTGGTGAGCTTACAATCATACAGCAGGGGCAATAACATAGTTTGGTCAGAAGGAGCAGCGTGGCTTGAAACCCCTGACGTCGGGTACTGACGCTGTCACTTTAAACGTCATGCCACTATCTCCCTAGACCAGCAGATTGATCCAGGAAAGGTGAAGGTATTTGAAATGACATAGCAGCAATTTGGCAAAGTTGATTTCAAGATGTTTCTATTACAAATGCGAAGCTTGTGACCCAAAAATTAGTTGTGTGCATGTTGTGAATGGAATAGATGCCTTCTAGGAGCTGAATTTGACATTTGAAATCCTACTACTGCTCCTTTGGGATGTGCTTTAATTTCAGTATTCAATGTAAAAGATTTATTATGCACAATTGTAGTTTTTAAAAGGAATCAAAATTTGCCCACAAAAACATGAACAATTTGATTGAGACAGGTTTCCATCATTACATTTTACATGATTATTTGTGAGGGCCTGACTTGGAATACTTACTTCCCTGGGACAGGAGGCTCTACGATTGAACCGGGGTCAGCGGGTTAGGAGTCCCTGAACTGCAGGTATGACCTGCGATGGCCTACCACTCTAAAATAGTGGTGCTCATGCCCTAAAAAGAGCCTGGCCAGCAGCCTGGAGTCCTCTGTGGAGAAATTTGGCTGTCTCCTAGCTGCCATTTTAGAGGAAATAACTGCGTATGAAGAACAGCCGATTCTATGATGTCACAACGCAAAAAAACGCGATGACGTGTTTGTGCCGCTTGGGCGTGCTTACGGTGGCAATTCCGCACTACATCAACACTGTTAATTACATCCTAAACCACGCGATATCGCTGTTATACAAAAAAGTACAGCAGAATGAACCACCTCCACCAAACATGACAAATTAAATAAGTGAAGATTGGGAAGTGAGGTTCACATGCATGTTTGGGTGGGTGGAAAAAAAAAATATTATGTCTTTGGTAACTTAGTCAGGACTTGAACTCCTGACCTTTGGAAGATACAGGCAGTGCTTTTAAGCACTGAGCTATGGTGGGGATTGGGAATGGGAGTCTCCAGAAATGGCTTTAGGTACAAGATTTGACAAGGGGTAATCATTGCATCACTAAGGTATGCTTTGACAGGGGAACCAGAGACACGTGTAGGTTAGTGAGTAAAAGCACTATATTGATCATCTGTAGGTTGTGAGTTCAAGTGGCTTGTCTTTTACTTGTGGTATATTACCTTCCAGGTGCACCTTGATGATGTCACAATGAGATCAGCATTGTGCTGCTTGCTATTCCTCTTCCTGTGAACTGGAAGCCACATTCAGGTTTAATCTGTGTTTTGATTCTGTTTCTTGTTGTGAAGAATGAGCTGATAGTAGGAATGTTTTAAGACCAGGAGAGTGTTCTTTGGAGCAAGATATCACTTCTAAACTATCCTCTCTGAAATAATGTCTCTGGCAAATCGAGAGAAAGCTTATTGGATGACTTAGGGTGCCTTTCCTGCCAGTCTTTGTGGAAGTTAAACGAAGTTTATAAAAAGTCTATATGGTGTTCAAAGTCCTATCCTTTCCACTTCTAATATGAGGTGAGTATGACATTCTTGTATAGCTTTCTGTGTAGCACACATCTACTGGTTCCCACCTTCCATTACTGATAATGTAAGTTCAACACCCACTCGGTACGTTTCATTTTCTAGTTTTCCTTTGAAACATAACATATTTCTTTTCCTTGTATTAATGGTAAATTGTACAATTCTGATACAGTGTTTTAGTTATGTTTTTCATCATCCTATACTTATCAATGCTGAATGTGTGATAATAAAGAGTATATATAAAGTATAATTTTTAAAAAAAACAATAACAAATTAGAGACGGTTCAGAAACCTGCGTCTATTTTGCGCACGTCTATTTTGAGGGACGTCTATTTTGCGCGACGAGGGACGTCTATTTTGCGCACGTCTATTTCGCGGGACGTCTATCTCACGCCTAAATATAGTTAATTGGTATTTACGTTTACCGGACGTCCAAAGCACGCCTAAGTTAAACGTACTAATAGAGAATTTAGGCCAAAATTTTTTGCTAAGATCCTTGCTTCTCGGCTTCAAACCGTACTTCCTCTGCTCATTTCCTCGGACCAATCTGGTTTTCTAAATAATCGTTACTCTTCTAATAATACCCGACTCTTGTCTCACATTATCCATCACTCATCTTCTCACGCAGATAGACTGGTAATCATGGCTCTTGATGCCGAAAAAGCCTTTGATCGTCTAGAATGGCCCTTCCTATTTCATATTCTACGTTGGTATGGTTTTCCTGATCCCTTCTTATCTATGATTAAAGTTCTCTACTCTCATCCCACGACACGAATTATGATAAATGGACTTCTTTCCCAACCCTTCTCTCCATCCCGTGGCACGAGACAGGGTTGCCCCCTATCTCCCTTACTCTTCAATCTTGCTCTTGAACCACTTTATCTGCTATACGGAATGATTCTCGAATTGCTGGCTTTCATTACAATGATTTTTCAGTTAAACTCTCGGCATATGCCGACGATGTTCTTCTTTATGTTCATCCAGAATCTATTATCTTTATCCTTGAACAAATTAATCGCTATTCGGCGATTTCTGGATACAAATTAAACATCAATAAATCTGAACTTTTACCTTTAAACTGTATAGATATTCAATCTGATTCTTCCCAATATGGTTTCATATGGTCCCCTTCTAAGATCAAATATCTTGGATTGTATTTTGGGCCCTCTCTCGACTCCACCTCACGACTTAACTCTGACTATATCTTCTCTATTATTCGCTCCTGCACTTCCAGATGGTCCCCCCTTAATCTCTCCTGGTGGGGTAGACTATCTACAATACGTATGATGATCACTCCGAAAATCAATTACATCCTTAGTATGCTTCCCTTTCTCTTCCCTCACTCAATTTATTCTCGTATTGAACACTTACTCACTTCCTTTTTATGGCAAGGCAAACAGCCTCGGATTGCACTCCGTAAACTGAAATGTTCTAAGGAGCAGGGAGGAGTCAATTTTCCTAGCTTTCGCGAATATCACCATGCATTTTTGATGTCTCAGGGCTCCTTATGGCTGAATGTTGAGTCTATGCATGTAAATCCTACGTGGTTACCTTTGGAACTCTCTTTAGTTGATTCTTATATATTGCATCATGCTCCTGCCATTCCTCTTCCTCAATTGGCAAAACAAAACCCGATTATATTAAGTACTTGGCAGGCGATCAATTATATTGACTCCCTTTCAAATATGAAATTGGCTGATTCAGTAACTGCACCTATCTGGCATAACCCCAAACTCAAGATAGGCAACGCGGTGATGGTTTGGAAAACTTGGCAACAGCGAGGAATTTGGCATATTTCCCATCTTTTGACTAATGACAAATGGATTACTTTTTCAGATATCATGGCCAAATATAACATCCCTCCCTCTCAATATTTCAATTGGATTCAACTCCACCATTGCCTTTCTGCGAGGTATCCTTCTCCAACTTCTCTTCATACCACTTCAGACCTACACTCTATGGCTCTTTCCTTCTCTGCATCCCATGGACAATCATCTAATTGGTATAAATATATACATTCAAAATGTTTCCCTGCAATTTCGGCTTCCCTGACTAAGTGGGATTTGGTGTTGCAATCTCCGTTAACTGATCGTATGTGGACGGAACTGTGGATTAGGATTTTTAAATCGCTCCACTCAGCCTCCCATAGACAAACTGCGATTTTTCTGTATCATCGAGCCTTCTGGACTCCGTCCAAAACAGCTAAAATTAAGAGATCCACGGATAGCTCCTGTTGGACCTGTAAATCCTCCGAAGGCTCCCTACGACATATGTTATTTGATTGTCCCCATTTACAGATTTTTGGTCCTCTATCTGGAATGTGATTACCAAACTTTTTATTTTAATGACCCCTTCACATTGGATGTCTTACTTCTGGGATCCTCGGCACTGTCCTCACCTTTATCTTTGTATCATGATCGTCTTTTGACCCTTTTGTTATTCATAGCTCTTCAATTAATTTTACAAAATTGGAAAGACTTCTCTAACCTCAGCCTCACTCATTGGTGGAATTCAGTATGCCTACATGCTAAATACGAGAAACATATGGCAGAACGCTCTAAGTCACTATCCACTTATGATAATACATGGTCTATACTAATAGACCATTCTACTCAAGACCTTTGAAATAATGCTTATGAGATCATTTATTGATATAACATCACTCATCAATTTGTTTTAATCTTTCACACTTTTCATTGGTGTTCCTTATCTGATATATCTCAGGAATCAATATGACCCTCTCTCCATTTATAATGCCAGATTCTATTAAGCTTTTGTATTCTCTATGGCTTTACATACTAGACTACATTATGATACTATACATAATTCATGGTCCTGCCATCCTATTTATGTATTTATCTTGCAATGTACTATGACCAGAAGACTGTGTTAGTTTTCTCATTATTATTTGTTGCTTCTATCCTTGAGTATCGATAATATTTCTTATTGTGATATGATGTACTGAAGGGAGCTGTCACTTGGTTTTTCTTGTTAGGCTTCCTCGGAAGCCTTTGTTGTATATTTTCTATTTTATAACTATGAAATCAATAAAAAAATATTTTGAACAAGAAAAATACACCATTCAAGTAAATTATGGTAGTATAATAGTTTGAGGGAAAAAAAATCTCAAAAGCAAGCGTCTCGGGCGCATGTATTAAAGGCATGTCTTATGTGCGCTTGTTGAAAGCTGACATTTGCACCTCTCCTACGTTCCCCTCCATTCATAGCGCTGGCATGCCTATGATTGACACAATGACGTAGTGTTTGCTAGTACAGTTCTCCACACATCTATGATGTGTGCATATATTGTGCTCCAATAAGGCACACCCATGACGTGTGCCTATAGTGTAGCTTTTCCTGGTATATGATTACATTTATGCCTCTTTCCGTGGACTATTCTGGGTGTGTGCCGATCGCTATTCCCAGTGACTTATGTAAATTTGATGAACCTCCGTGAACCTCTGCAAACCTAATTTCCATGGGTGATTCTTCGAAAATGACTCTTTTTGAAATCATTACATTTATGACAGCAGCCTGTTGGATTTTACCAGAATTATTAGAGAATCCGGCCCTAAGTGTGTATTAAATGTTGGAAATGTTCCTTAACACCAGGAACAATGTATGAATCTGTTGTAGTAACAGTAAGATATTTGAGCAGTGGGCACATGATGGAAGAACCGTTGTAGATAGTAGGAGTCTGATCAGAAGAGAACTCACAAATAATGTCAACACAGATGATGCAATTTAACAGTAGATCATTTAAATCCAAAAGAAACTTGCAGGTTTTTTTTTTTTTTTAAATCACTGAATTCAGTTGCCAATTGTCTGTGTTAAATTTTTTCATACTGATTTTAGTTTCAAGTTTTTAGAGAATGACAAGGGGACAAAGTTTAACCTAGTCCCAGAGGGCTCTGTCCACAACCGTGCAGGCTCTGTTGTGGGACCAGAAAGCGATGTCAGAGGGAGAGCAGAAGTCAGCAAGCAGCAGGTAGGAGATGCTGCTGGCTGTCAGCAAAGATTTGAAGAAGTCACAAGGGGGCACCCGCTCAAATTCAGAGGAGGGAAATTTAGTGGTGACACCAGGAAGTATTTCTTTACAGAAAGGGTGATAGATCACTGGAATAAACTTCCGGTGCAGGTGATCAAGGCCACCAGCGTGCTCAACTTTAAGAATAAATGGAACGCCCACGTGGGATCCCTTCGAGGGTCGAGTTAAGGAACCAGGTCACTAGCACTCAGACTTATGGGGTGG
>NW_022985883.1:6195-41189 GCF_902459505.1 Geotrypetes seraphini
CATTATTTTTAACCATTCAACTATAAATGAAGAGTTTTTCAATAGTTGTCGAATACAAATGACTACATGGAATTAATGTCAGATCCTACTTCTAAATTAAAATTGGAAATATACCAGACTATGGGTGAAGAATATGCCCAAGGTTAACTTAATCAAAAAGAATTTCATTTTTTTGAACATTAGATGTCCTAAAATACTTATGTTTTACCTTTTATGTAAGATTCGTAAGTCTATGATATGTCTGTCTGGACAACCAATAGTTTCAAGCCAAGGATCTTAATTAAAACCTCTATCAATATATGTGGACTGCTTTTTATGCCCATTAATGGAATCCAGTAGATCATACATTAGAGACTTCATGGATTTTATGAAACAACTAGCAAATATTAGATGTGATATTAACAACAGTTGACTCACTATGTTCAGTATCTTTATATACTGTAATACCTCAAGATGAGTCGCTACAGGTTATGAGAGAATTTTTAGATCATAGTTCCTATACCACTGTGCCTTCTTCCTTTATTGTTAAATTAGTGTCCATTGCTATGGAAAAATAATTTTTTTCAATATGATTGAAGATTTTTTCAACAAGCATCCAGAGTGTACATGAAGGCCACAATAGCTCTTTCAATGGCAAATTTGTATCATGTTTTGAAGAAGAATTTGTCTATACCTCCCAGTTTTTAAGAACATTAAACTGTGAGTTAGGTTTATCAATGATATTTTCATTTTATGGGTAGATGAGATTGAGAAGTTAAATATTTTTGTGGATTCCTAAATGAATATCATCACAAGCTTAAATTAAGTAACAGTATGGTTTTCAGTCAATATCTTTTTTGGATGTGAAAATTAATAAAATTAAAAATTAATTTGCTATTAAACCCCCTCTTTTATGAATGCATAGCACAGGTTTTAGCGCCGGCAATGGCGATAAATGCTCCAATTGGAACAGTTACCACCGCTGCCAGTGCTAAAACTCGCATTATGCATTCATAAAATAGGGGGGTGGTCTTTCAGAAGGCCACTGATAGGAACACTTTACTTATACCAGTGGCCATCCAAAGGCATTAAAAATAATCTTAATTTATCATCGAACATGTTCTTCGGATATTGAGATCTTTACAAGAGAAGATTCTATAAGACAGACTTATATCAAGTGGTTATCCTACTCAGATAGTCAAAAATGCATATTGATCAGCAAAATTTAATTACAGAGAATTACGTTCATCAAAATGAGCTAGATAAAGAAATATAGATGAAATTCTAACTTGTGTTTTGAAACATACTACAAAAGTGCCAAAAGTAGTGGAGCAGATAAGAAAGCATTGGAATTTTATAAATGGTTGCAACTGAAGCAGGCTATTCGGAAGGGGTTCCCTGAGTGGCGTAATTTGAAAAATTATTACAGCTTGCAATTCCTCTGTTTTCAGACGTACATCCTAGGACATCAAGTCGCTAAGTGGTATAAATTAATATCCAAACTTATAAAATAATAAACCCAAAAACGCTCTTAGAGTCATTTGGAGCATTGAGATTAAGCAGTATATTTCTGCATCTCGATGGCCACGTATTTGGTCTTGGAGAATGAGGTGTACAGCTTCAGCATCTATGAAACAAACTTGTTTTTTTTCTGTTGCATCATTCTTTTTGGACCTCGGTTAGATTGAATAAGTTGGATAATTCAAAGTCTAATAGATGCTGGCACTGCCATCTTGACATAGGAACATTGGATCATTTACTGTTTTATTGCCCTAAGATATTGGTTTTTTGGAAATTGATTTGGGGACATATTACTAATATTTTAGAATCTGAGATTCCTTTAACTTATGAAGTAATAATCTGTGGTACCATTTTGTATATCAAAGATCCCCTAGATAAATATAAAAAAGTCTCTTTTTAATTATGACAAGTACAGCTATACAATTGATTACACGTAACTGGAAAAACTGGGATCGTCTCAATTTTGCATTCTGGTGGGCAAATTTATGTCAAATATATAAATATGAAAAAATGAGAGCTGATCAGTTAGGGAATTTAAAAAAACTTTAATCTAATATGGGGTCCATTGATATCTTTTGTAGATTTAATATAATTCTATATTTTGTTGTTAGAAGAATTGCACATACAGGGAGGGAGGGGTGAGGGTGGGAGGAATATAAGGGTTATAATCAAATATTATTATGGATGGGGTCAGGGTGGTTTATAAGTTTAAAATATGTCTAGGTGGATAAATGTGTAATTTTATGTTTAAAATATGTAGTGAATTATGAATTATGATAAATTTATAGATTCTTAAATGATAAAGAATAGTTTGGGTGGGGGGTTATTGATCTATAAGAATCTTGTAATATTTTAAGTGATGTCTATAGTGTAAATGTTTTATTTATTGTTCTTCACTTATTGAAATTATTTTAAAATAAAAAGATTAAAAAATAAAGCATTGGAATATACAGTAATTATGACATTGCCTAGATTTGCCGATAAGGGATTATGCTTTGCTTATAGTCAAGGTAAGAACTTGAAGGAGATTCTATGTCCCTCAGATTTGCCTGCTCGAGAGACTGTTATAGCTACAGAAATACCTAGTCATTCAAGTAGTGTATAACGCTGTCTGTGTTTAATATGATAATGAGCTCAGTATTCATACAGCTACAGACACAACACCAGTTTCAACTGAAAGCAACTTCAACATGTAAGACAGACTATAATATACTGTATTATCTGCCTTTGTAAAATATTATACTAAATGTTGGGCAGACAACCAGGAAGCTGAATACAAGGTAATATAAGGTTGCTGGAACATAAAGGTAATATTAAGACACAGAAAATAACTTCACCACTCGCAGTGCATTGTAATATAGTAGAGATCAACCCATACTTTTGAATCTCTGCAGTGTCTAGTACTCCAAAGGGTAATATCGTCCCAATGAGTGGCGATCGGCAAAAATGGCTGTTGCAAGAAGAACAGAAGTGGATTTCTTCATCTAGATTCATTAGAGCCTAAGAAGGGCATGTTCAATAGGATGTTTAAGTCTAAGTTTGGATGTTTTGGAAAATTATCCAGAAATCCATTAGATGAAATGCACATTTATGAAACTGCAAGACATCTATCTTTTTTTTTTTAAATGACCTGTCTAGATATTTTGGTCTTTAATGTGTCTATCTATTTTGGCCATTTTCAAATATGAAAAAGTCCAAATGAAAAACGCACAAAAGTAGCCAGTGGGACATTCAGCCAGCCAGCATTCTAAGCAAACTGGCCACAAAGACAGCTGAACAGAGCAGAAGGGCACTCTAGGGGCTACTGCAGTGAATGTCACATTAAAAAGTCCCAGATGCACATGTCACTATAACCTGCTTATATTGTATGGTGAGCACTCCAAATCCCACCCCAAACTTACTGTATCCACCTGTATACCACAATAGCCATTATGCCTGCAGTCAATGCTCCCTCTAAGGATTGGCCAGTGCATGCAAATTTTTTTTCATGTGAGTGACAAGTTCTCCAAATGTTTTTTTTTTTAACCTATGAGCAACAAGTACTAAAAAACAGATTTGCAAGTATTTTTGTGAGCACCCATGTAAAATCTATGAGCAATGCTCCTAGAATGTCTCAGCAATTGTTCATTTGCTCTGCTTAGAGGGAACACAGCCTGCAGGTTTCATTTTTATGTAGGTACAGTAGGTTTTGGGTGGATTTTGGAGGACTCACCATACAATATAAGCACAATATAGAGGCATGTGTACCTGGGACTTTTTAATATGATGTTAGAGTTGGCCAGAAGACCTAAAGTTGGAAAAACTGTGCAACTTGAAGTTTTTCCCCATAAATTTGATTGTGCTTGATCAGAAAATAATTTTTAAAAAATTTTATAGCCCATCCTGGGATCACTCAAAGCCACTGATTGCATAAAGCTCTGTTTTTCTTAAAGTTTGTTATTATTTTTGCTTAATGGAGCAAATTTCTTTGTATTATAGATATAACTTTTATGTTTTCATACTCAGCAATGATACATTGATAAAAAGACATTTTATGGCATGTGGTGGGCTAAAGCAGCTATCCAACCACAATTCACTCAAGATAGTTAGCTGAAATGTAGGCCAGGAAAATCCAGGCCTACATTGCAGCTGCTTATCTTTGCCGCTAGACTGAAGCAAATGTTCATAACAGGGGAATTCCCCTTCCATCAGCTGAGTGGCAGGGACTCCCCAAAGCCATTATTCTGTAATTTGTAAGTAGAAGGAGTTTTAGATTTTTGTAGATTTGTGTAGAGTAATGGCATATGGGAGAAATATTAATATATTTACTAATATATTTACTCTAGGACAGACCCCTGAAGAAACAATTGTGAAACATGTCGGTCTTACTGCCAGTCTACCGTGAGAACTGATAGTTCGCCATTACTAAGATAAGTAAATTTAAGCATAAGAATTGGAAGAATGATATAAAATTTAAATTAGATAGACCGGTGAGGAGTGCACCACTTGCATCTCCCCATGATTACACTTCGGTGGGACGGAGGAGTGGTCTATTAAACAGACTATAAAATTATTGAAAACATTTATTAAGATGGCACAAGATGTTTACTGAGTACCTTAGAAACCATTTATTTACATATTGAGCATTGATTGGTCTAAAGTAATATTCAAGCCAGTTTCAGTTGGAACAGATGTTTGAAAGATTATTCTGTAACTGGCACCCTCGAATAATTGACAGGCGATCTGATTTGAGTGCCAATTACAGAGTTGCAGCTTTGGGGAGTCCCTGCCACTCAGCTGATGGTGGATGGGGAATTCTCCTGCTGCAAACAGCTTCTGGGTCTAGCAGCAAAGATAGGCAGCTGAAATGTAGACCAGGATTTTCCAGGCCTACATTTCAGCCAACTATTTGGAGTGAATCATGGCTGGGTAGCCGCTTTAGCTTCCAGCATTGGCCATGCCTACTTTGGTGTTCCATGGCCTAAAGCGGCTAGCTAGCCATGATTCCAGCAGTCATTTCAGCTGCCTTTTATTTAGGCGTTGATAGGCACTTCAACACTGCCATTTCTGCCTACATTTTTCAATTACTTAGGCATGGTCAGATGCCTACCAATGTCTATGTTTAGGTGCTGGTTATATAATTTCACCCTTACTGTCTACATAATTAGTGGCAATAAGGGCTCCCACACCAATAGGTTATAATGGCCATACACTAATGGCAAAATTAGAGCATGGCTTTTAATACAAAACATAGGAAACATAGAAACATGATGGCAGATAAAGGCCAAATGGTCATTTAGTCTGCCCATCTGCAGTAGCCATTATCTCTTTCTCTCTCCAAGAGATTCCACGTGCCTATCCCAGGCCCTCTTGAATTCAGATGCAGTCTCTGTCTCCACAAGCACTTCTGGGAGACTGTTCCATGCATCTACCACCCTTTCTGTAAAAAAGTATTTTCTTAGATTACTCCGGAGCCTATCACCTCTTAAGTTCATCCTATGCCCTCTCATTGCAGTTTCCATTCAAATAAAAGAGACTCAACTCATGCACATTTACATTACGTAGGTATTTAAATGTCTCCCCTCTCCCACTTTACTCCAAAGTATACAGATTGAGATCTTTAAGTCTGTCCCCATAGCCTTAGATGAAGACCACATACTATTTTAGTAGCCTTCCTCTGAACCGATTCCATCCTTTTTATATTTTTTTGAAGTTGTGGCCTCCATAATTGTACACAATATTCTAAATGAAGTCTCATCAAAGTCTTATACAGGGACATCAATACCTCCTTTTTCCTACTGGCAATACCTCTCCCTATGCAATCTAGCATCCTTCTAGCTTTCGCCGTCAACTCTTCAACCTGTTTGGCCACCTTAAGATCATCACATACAATCACACCCAAGGACCGCTCTTCTGTCGTGCACATAAGTTCTTCACCCCCTAAACTGTACCGGTCCCTCGGGTTTTTGCAGCTCAAATGCATGACCTTGCATTTCTTAACATTAAAATTTAGTTGCCAAATTTCAGACCATTCTTCAAGCATCACCAGGTCTTTCTTCAAGTTATTCACACCATCCAGCATGTATACTCTATTACAGATTTTGGTATCATCTGCAAAAAGGCATATCTTACCCGACAACCCTTCAGCAACATTGTTTATAAAAATGTTAAAGCACAGGCCCAAGAGCAGAACCTTGAGGTACACCATTAGTAACATCCCTTTCCTCAGTGATCTCCATTGATCATGCACCTTGGCAGTAGAAATCTGTGCAGAAATTACACCCTAAATGGTGAGACCTTAGCTAGGACTGCAGCAGAGCGTGATTTAGGAGTAATCATTAGTGAAGACATGAAAGCTGCCAATCAAGTGGAGAAGGCTTCATCCAAGGCTAGACAAATGTTGGGGTGTATCCTCACTAGGATTTCCCCCTCTGTAAACGCCTTTTCTTTCTCTCAAGAAGCTCCTTTCATATATTCATTACTCTCTACCCATAGAACTCCAATTAGTATGTAAGTTGTTTTTTTTTGTTGTTTTTTTTTTTTATTTAGACTTATTGTATTGTATTTAGACTTATTGGATTGTATTAAGACTTATTGTTATTCGCTGAATGTCCAGCCTTCTTTCAATTTGAACCGCCTAGAAGTCGCCTGACTATGGCGGTATAGAAAAAATAAAGTTATTATTATTATTATTATCCATAGATGTTTTGTCAGCCGGAAGCCCGAGGTCATAATGCCGTTATGGTGAGACCTCATCTGGAATACTGTGTACAATTTTGGAGGCCACATTACCGAAAAGATGTGCTGAGAATTGAGTCGGTTCAACGAATGGCCACCAGGATGGTCTCGGTGCTCAAGGATCTCTCATATGAGGAGAGGCTGAATAATTTGTGGCTGTACTCTCTCGAAGAACGTAGGGAGAGGGGATACATGATTGAGACATTTAAATATATCACTGGTCATATCGAGGAGGAAGATGATATTTCCTTTCTTAAAGGACCCTCAGCCACAAGAGGGCATCTGCTAAAAATCAGGGGCGGGAAATTTCATGGTGACACCAGGAAGTATTTCTTCACCGAAAGAGTGGTTGATCATTGGAATAAACTTCCAGTGCAGGTGATTAAGGCCAGCAGCGTGCCAGATTTTAAGAGTAAATGGGATGCGCATGTGGGATCTCTAAGAGGTAAAGTTGGGGGGAGGGTCATCAGAGTGGGCAGACTTGATGGGCTATGGGATATCTAAGAGGGTAAAGTTAGGGGGGTGGGTCTTCAGTGTGGGCAGACTTGATGGGCTATAGCCCTTTTCTGCCATCATTTTTCTATGTTTCTTCTATGTTTGTTTCTACCCTCTGTCGCCTTCCACTGAACCAGTTCATGACCCAGCCCGTCACTTTGGGACCCATCTCGAGGGCACTCAGTTTATTTATTAGGTGTCTGTGTGGAACACTGTTAAAGGCTTTGCTAAAATCTAAATACACCACATCTAGAGAACATCCTCTATCCAATTCTCTGGTCACCCAGTTAAAGAAATTGATCAGATTTGTCTGACAAGACCTACCTCTAGTGAATCCATGCTGCCTCCGGGCCTGTAATCCACAGGAAATTCGGCCATTTTAGCCAACTGGTAAAAATGGCCTTAGCCCATGTGAAAGACCTGCATAAGTGCATGAAAAGACCACATTTTATTGAGGTTTGGTAAAAGGGCCCCTAAAAATATAATCCTCACTTTTATCAAGCTGTGCTGCCGAACAGTGCATGCTAAATGCTGAGTCGCCCATAGGATTAGAATGGACATTTGACAATGCAGTCTAATAAAAGGGGACAGTAAATTATAATTATTTGAAGGAGTTAGCCTTGTTTGTGCCCCAAAGACCTGTGCCTGTTCTGTAATAATGTCTAGCAACTGTGTAGTTCAAAAGAAAGGGCTTGGTTAACTTTGTGGTTCTTTACACAGAAGGTGAAAATTCTCAGGAAAGGTATATTATCATCCACCCCACCTTGAAATCATCTATATTTCATTTAGATTTTGTAGAAAAGATTATAGGTTATTAATACAATAAAATAAGATACTCTTCCTTTTCACACTTGCAGTGATTCTTTTTATTGAAGCATACTTTTAAAAAGCAGTTTCTACTATTCATTTTGATCAAATTATATCCTTCTTTTATCACTTAATAATAGAGTAGCAGAAGCTCTTTAAGCACATAACTGTGCCATTTTGATGTAATTCAGCCCGAGCTACTATTGTATCACATAGATTTCTTTTAAAAATACCATTTAATCAAGCATTACGCCACAAATTGAACAGAATAAAAAGATAATGTCAGATTGGATATTAAAGTTGAAATAGGAAATATAAGACACTTCTATAGAGTGTGGGACCAATGGACACGCAGGCATACAAATGTTAACACGCTGGCAGATATGTGAGCCCTTTCAATTGTTCTAAAATACAAAACCTACGCTGGCTTTTACAAAGATGCGGTAGAGGTTTCTACAGCGGGCCTTCGAGGTAAATGCTGCGAAGTTCATAGAATTCCTATGAGCGTTGGAATATTTAACTTGCTGGCCCCACAGTGGAAACCTCCACTGCGGTTTTGTTAAATAAGCTCATAATTTTTTCAAAACATACAAAAAAGAATAATTTGTATGTGTTGCTTTAGTTAAGAGCACATGCTACTTTTTCTCATTTTTATTTGCAGAACGCTGCTTTGAAAACAAAAAAAAAACACCCCAACAAACCCCATTCCATTTCATTACACACATGCATCAACTTTGGATTCTAGATATGCCTGTCACATGTCACCAGAACTTACTTTTATTACAAAGAACTATAGATGTAATAATAACTAATGGATTGTTGGTTAAAAAACAAACAAACCCACCACTGGATGTTCAATTGAAGTTTCATTGCTTAGTAGTATGAATTGCACCTGCTTCTCAAAAGTGAAATAATGTTAGAGTATTATAACCATATACATTAGGATAAACTATGGCACTTAAACTAAAGTAAGTTCTGAGATACCTTTATTTCAGTGAAACACTGAAGTTAACAAGGAAGATGGTATATGGGATTAATTGGCAACAATCCAAAACTAAAGAATCCCACAAAAGAGTGTCTAATGAAGGGTAGGAGGGGGGAAGGGGTCTCAGAAACCTGCTTAATTTAGGACACTGATGTGTAATATCAAGACTGACTGGTTACAAGCTTTAATCATTGACCCTTATTTCTGCCACCTCCCCGATGCTCAATTTAAATCTCTTAATTATCCTTAATTTATATTCAACTTTTAAGGCTCATTTTACTAAGGTGCACTAGCGTTTTTAGCGTGCGCTATACAAAAAAAAAACTAACGCAAGCTCTATAGAGGCATTAGTGTTTAGCGCGTGTGGTATTGTAGCGCGTGCTAAGTGTGCGCTAAAACCGCCAGCACACCTTAGTAAAAGGAGCCCTTAATTTATAAGAGATTTTCACTTATCTTTTTAGCATGCAGAGTTTCTAGCCAGCCCCGACAGGGCCCGTTTCGCCACTAATGGCTTCATCAAGGTTTATCAGGTCACTTTCTAAATAGTCCTTTCTCATTTAGGGGCTAGATACTTTTGTTGCGAAAAGGGTCCTGTCGGGGCTGGCTAGAAACTCTGCATGCTAAAAAGATAAGTGAAAATCTCTTATAAATTAAGAGCCGGCAATACACAATACCCGAGCTAAGTATTGAACATTAAGAGCAATAAGTTGTTTTAATAGCAATAAAATAAATGCAAATAATGCTCATATAGCGGGGAAAGACTCTGATCAATGATAGCCCGTATGTAGGCTAAGTAACCAAGATTAGTTCTGGTAACTGGCCACGGGCACTTGAGATTTGTAGTCTTTATCCCCGACATTACTAAGCAAGGATCTTCTTGATCTTAAGTTGGCCTTTGCTCAAGGGACTTTAGTAGATATACTAGTGATTAGATAGGATTTATTATAGATATATATTACCCATATATCCTAAATATATATATTTATATATTATCACTCATATCTGTCATTTATACCACTCCACTTTAAAATCAACACTTATATCTGCTCATGAGTATATGTGACAGGTACAAGAAATAAAGAGATATTATATATATATATATATACACACACACACAGTATCTACATTAAAAATACTATAGGCCTATAGACACCCTCAATTATTTTCTGCATGACTGAAAGGAGGATGAGTTGGGTAGGATGTGACTGATCCATACCGCAGTGGCTGCAGATTTTTCCGGGAATAGGATTGTTATTCTCCGCTTTACTCCATTATAAATACAGCACTATTTTCACCATAAAACAAGGATTTTAATTGTATTGAGGTCAATATTCAGTGAGGTGACTGCTGCATAAAGATAATTGAGAGTATACTATTCACATATGTAAGATAGGTGAATATTCTGTCCTAAACTTGATAGGAAAGTTATCGGTTGAAGTTAGGACAGCTATGTATGTGATCCTACTCATACAAACCCCCTTTTTATCAAGCCACATTATAGCCTTTTGTCATCGGCTGTGGTGGTAAAAAAAACTCTGACGCTCATAGAATTCCTACAAGCATCAGAACTTTTACGGCTACAGCCAGCAATAAAAAACACTAATGTGGCTTCATAATAGGGTGATGGGAGGGAATTATCTAGCTAGTGCTATCCAAATAACTTTTCATTCTGCTTCTCGAACTGCTCCCCTGTCCTTTTTCTACTCCTCTCCCTAAAAGGGCAACTTTCAGCCGAGCTAACCTCAAATTTTCAGGATAAACGGTTTATGTGGTTAGCGCTGAAGTTAACCATATAAATTGTTTTGAATATTGACCTCATTATTTTCATCCTTTTCCCATTAATTCCTGAGGGCTGCGTGCCGCATATATTTGAATAGTGGAGATTGTAGTGTAGGCAAACATGTCCTGCTTCATGCCTTTACTTCAGGCATACATCATCCGAGGATGCTTAATGTGTTACCTCTGCCCTACTTCAGATGTTATTGATGTCATGAAGGTGATTCACATATTGAATAATAAATAGGTAATGACTCTTATTAATAGTGTTTTGAGGCTGATATATTGTGCTAGCCAAAAAAAAAACCCCGGCAGTCTAAAAAGTTGTATGTCTTTTCTGAGGTACATAGACCCTCTATGCTACATATTTTTATAACCAATGCATTTTTTTTCTAGAAAGAAAGATGCAAGCAATCAGGGGAGGCATTTGGGGGAGGAAACTGGGGTAACATAGCCCTATACCCACACAGGAATTCTTCCATCTTTAATCAGCTGCAAAATCTAGTCCCTTTTCCTCCCTTTATGCGGCCAGAAGCATAAAACAGTACGAGGGCCTAGTAATAGGACCTCTAAGAATGCCACAAGGGGCCGATGAAAAGTTCTCAGCCCAACCAACAAAAAGTGAAGGTGGTTGACACAGCCGAGAAAGGTGTTAAACTTATAATTGATTTTGCCACTGGCAATAGCACATACCCGGTGCAGTGTGAGGCCTTGTTACAAGGAGTTGAACTGCATCAAAGGCTTTATCCTATCTCTAGAAGACATTGAGGGAAAATTCTAAAAGAGGCATCTAAAATTAGTAAATTGGCTTCAATAATGAGCTTTAAGTTGGGGCAGTCTCCGTCGAGGGCTATACACTTAATACAGCAATTTTCCACATTTTTTTTGTTCTATATTTTTCTGACAGAATGAAAAAAGCAGAAAAATCACTGGACTAAGGGCTCCTTTTACTAAGCTGTGCTAGCGGTTTTAGCGTGCGCTACATTGCCATGCACGCTAGATGCTAACACCTCCATTGAGCTCCATTAATGGAGCTCCATTGAGCTCCATTAGTTTTAGCACGCACTAAAAACGCTAACGCACCTTCGTAAAAGGAGCCCTAAGGCCTAAATTCTCTATTAGTACGTTTAATTTAGGCGTGCTTTGGACGTCCGGTAAACGTAAATAACAATTAACTATATTTAGGCGTGAGATAGACGTCCCGCAAAATAGACGTGCGTAAAATAGACGTCCCTCGTCGCGCAAAATAGACGTCCCTCAAAATAGACGTGCGCAAAATAGACGCAGGTTTCTGAACCGTCTCTAATGGACCCGTGATAGACGTGAGTACGGGTTTGTTTTTTGTTATTTGTTTTTTTTAAATTATACTTTATATATACTCTTTATTATCACACATTCAGCATTGATAAGTATAGGATGATGAAAAACATAACTAAAACACTGTATCAGAATTGTACAATTTACCATTAATACAAGGAAAAGAAATATGTTATGTTTCAAAGGAAAACTAGAAAATGAAACGTACCGAGTGGGTGTTGAACTTACATTATCAGTAATGGAAGGTGGGAACCAGTAGATGTGTGCTACACAGAAAGCTATACAGGAATGTCATACTCACCTCCTATTAGAAGTGGAAAGGATAGGACTTTGAACACCATATAGACTTTTTATAAACTTTGTTTAACTTCCACAAAGACTGGCAGGAAAGGCACCCTAAGTCATCCAATAAGCTTTCTCTCGATTTGCCAGAGACATTATTTCAGAGAGGATAGTTTAGAAGTGATATCTTGCTCCAAAGAACACTCTCCTGGTCTTAAAACATTCCTACTATCAGTTCATTCTTCACAAGAAACACAATCAAAACACAGATTCAACCTGAATGTGGCTTCCAGTTCACAGGAAGAGGAAATAGCAAGCAGCACAATGCTGATCTCATTGTGACATCATCAAGGTGCACCTGGAAGGTAGATATGCCACAAGTAAAAGACAAGCCGGGACTTGACCTCACAACCTACAGATGATCGAGATAGTGCTTTTACTCACTGACCTACACCTGTGTCTCTAATTCCTCTGTCATAGCATACCTTAGTAATGTGCTAAAGTATACTCTACTTAGCTATCATATCACAGTCAGTTGAGGCAAAAGACTGGTAGCTCAATGGTGTAAAGCACTGTTGTCACGGATGCAACACCCATATTCTTAAGTATGGTTCAATAAATGTAATACAGAGTCAAAATTATGCTGTTTATTTTATCAAACCCAAGCTCAACTTTTTAATGTATTGTGTATAGTCTCGCTAATGTGTTTGTGATGAAATTAGATGTGATACGTGTATATATATAAACCCTAGCCACGCATGCGCACATACCTGCGTGCTTCTGTGATCTCTGCTCTGTGATCAGTAGGTCTGTGGCCAGCAGGAGTGCAGATGCAGCAGCCAGGTGACTCCCCCCCCCCCCCCCCCCCCCTCCCTCCCCCACCACCAAAATCACCACCGCCAAAGCTTCCTCCTTCTGGCCAGCCGGGAGGAGGGCTCCGAGTCGCTGAAGACTGTCCCAGATCGCTCATAAATTAACCTTTTCATCTGAGGTGTGAGGCTGCGGTGACCTTGCTCCCGGCTCACTAAGGTTTCATCTTAAGAAATTCAAATGCATTGTAGAAAATGCAAGTGACTATTCTGTGTCATCCTAGACACCCCTGCAACACCCCAACAACACACTCCTGCAGCATAAACCCCTCATGTTATAATCAAGTAAAAGACAAGCTGCGAGTTGAACTCATAACCTATGGATAACTGGTACAGCTTGTTTACTAACTGAGCTACCGAGCTACTTAACTGTAGCCCTAACCCTAACCATAAAGTAGCATCTGACATTATAGAAGCCGTTAGAATTTTGAAATCGTTTTGGACGTTCATTGGGTGTTCTTAGATCAAATATACCTGTAGATACTTGCAATGATTACCCCTTCTCAAAGCTTGTACCTAAAGCCATTTCTGGAGACTCTCATTCCCAAGTCCCCAACATAGCTCAGTGCTCAAAAGCACTGCATGTATGTTCCAAAGGTCAGGGGTTCAAGTCCTGACTAAGGTTACCAAAGACAGAATAATTTTTTTTCCACCCACCCAAACATGCATTATTTAATTTATAACGTCATTGTGTTTGGGGCAGGAGAAGTTTCAATAGGTTTACATGGTAAGCTTCTAAGCGTTCTGCTGTACATTTTTGTATAACAGCGATATCGGCGTCGTTGCGCATGTAATGAACTGTATTGATGTAGAGTATAGTAGCTGCTTCAAGTACGCCCATGAGGCATATATACGTCATCGATGTTTTTTCCTATACTTGTTCTTCATATGCAGTTATTTCCTATAAAATGGCAGCCAGGACACAGCCAAACCAGGCTCTTCCTACCAAACGAGCATCACTACTTTGTAGTGCCTGGCCATCACAGGTCATATCTGCAATTGAGAAACTCCTGGATTTGCCTGACCTGGTGGTATAACAGAAGAGCCTCATGTCCCAGGGAAGTGGAAAGGATAGGACTTTGAACACCATATAGACCTCATATAAACTTCGTTTAAGTTCCACAAAGACTGGTAGAAAAGGCACCTAAGTCATGCAATAAGCTTTCTTTCGATTTGCCAGAGACATTATTTCAGAGAGGTTGCTTGAAAGAAGACTCTCCTGGTCTTAAAACATTGCAACAATCAGCTCATTCTTCACAACAAGAAACAGAATCAAAACACTGATTCAACCTGAATGTGGCTTCCAGTTCACAGGAAGAGGAAGTAGCAAGCAGCACAATGCTGATCTCATTGTGACATCATCAAGGTGCACCTGGAAGGTAGATATGCCACAAGTAAAAGACAAGCCGGGACTTGAACTCACAACCTACAGATGATCGAGATAGTGCTTTTATTCACTGACCTACACCTGTGTCTCTGGTTCCCCTGTCATAGCATACCTTAGTGATGTGCCAAGGTATAATCAGCTTAGCTATCATATCACAATTAGCTGACACAAAAAAGTGGTAGGTCAATGGTTTAAAGCACTGCTTTCACTGACTCGAAATCCATACTCTCAAGTATGGTTGAATACATAGTTCAAAAGTGCTGTCTTGATCACACACAAATTCAACTTTTCAAATGTTTTGTATCTGCTATTGCTAATGTGCTGTTTCAGATGAAAATGAGATGTGATTGGTCTGTATCTTGTAATTTTATTCAAATGAGTATTGTGTCAGCTGAAGGAGTTGAGGGTGTTAAAACCGAACTGTACTACTGAATGAATCTATTCCGTTTAGGCGCTTAACATTCGCCGTCCTATATGCTACAATAATGGCATTCCTTTGGTAAGTAATCACAACATCCTTAAGTGGTTTAAGATTTTTATTGTAGAAATTATGTCATTTCATTGACACTCAAAAGTCCAGAAAAGCGGTGTGAAATTGTAACACATGCAACTGCAGTTTGCTGAGATGGATCACAGCTACACCGGTATACAGAGTAAGCCACTCCTAGGTCCAAATCAACTCCCAGCCTACAGGAGGAAAGGGTACAATGTCAGTGCCTGTGAAATATTAAGATTTCCTCATGGTAGGGTAAGGCAGGATGTAGGAAAAAGACAGGAAAGTAAGGAGGTCAGAGAATAAAGGCCAGAGGTTTATGCCAGAGAAGCAAGGGAAATAAAAGCCATCCTCCTTGTTACAGAATCCATATGTGAGCTAATAACCTACACACACTGGTTGGAATGTTGAAGGTTAGTAGAAGTGAGCACAAATGTCTCATACCTACCTATGCACAAGTATCAGGAATACGTCACAGGATCTGCCCGTATCACAGGAACAGCTTCACGATGAGATGCTAGCCACATGAGGAGGAGGAGGAGATCAGCTGGGCCCGAACACCTGCAAAGAGGGGAAGCATGTTAATACATTGGAAAAGTCCCCCACCTCAAACTGTTACAATACCTACAGTTATCCTATAGCTTCAGTTGAACTTGAAGTACCAGCATGGAGAAGGGAGGGGGGGGGTGCTAGTCTTATTCTACACAGAAACTTGTAGACCCATACCATCATTAACTCCTACAAGGTGTGGAAAGCTGAGCAGCATATAGGCTTCTGATAGCCATAGTTTTAACATTTTAGCAGTATAACTCATCCAATCTGCTTTCTCTGAGCTCCCAATATAGATGTCATTTATACCTAAAACTAAGGGGGTGTTCAATCAACACACATGCTAACCTAACACCAGCATGTGTCAATATACAATTTGTTGTTGGTAAAACAACAAAAAACCAAGAGGTCCTAAACTGCTAGCTCATACCAGGCCATCGAGAAGCACATTACGATGCCCTTGTCTGGTGACGATGAAAGTCTTGGACATCCAACCTGCAACAAGAGTATGAAAGCTGTTAGCTATTTGACATGTGGGCAATTCATCATAAAGCCTGCTAATGGAATGATATACAGGAGCAACATAGTGAATGAGGCCAAAAACAAAGATAGCTTACCTATTATTCTACCTTTAATACTTGAGCTGCTACCAATAACTTCTTGCTTTGCTGGTCAGGGACATCTGAACTTTAACTTCAGCCTAGAGAAAGAGGCATCATCACATTCACTCACATGAGACAGAGACAGACAGAGAGAGAGAAGCTGTTTGGGGTTCACATAAATATACTCACCATTATCCCAAGAAATGGGCTCTTATTAGGTTGTCCCTGACCACCTGCCCTCTCCTACGCTCTTCTTGCTCAGGTAGAGGCCTGCGTCTAGCTTGGATGTCCTCATCATCGTCACTGTCTTGGACCGGCTCAGGAGGGTCTGGCATCCGTCTTCTCAGCGCTAGGTTATGTAGCATGCAGCAGGCAACAAACATCCTGGACACCTTGTCGGGCCTGTACAGCAGTTGCCCTCCTGAGCGGTGTAGACATCTAAAGCGGGACTTGAGCAACCCAAACGCACGTTCCACGATGGTCCTTGTGGTGTTCAGGGCCCGGTTATATCGCTCCTCCTCTGGCTGTTGGGGACGCACAATTGGGGTCATCAACCATGTCCTCAGGGGATAGGCACGATCACCTGCAAGGAGAAACAATATTAGAAAAGGGGCACATATCTGTTGTCCATTGTTCTGCATCACCTCCAAAGTTAGCCATGACCCTGTGGTAAAATGAGAGAAAGGCGGTTAATGTAGCAAAGCTTTATCTGCAGTAGTACGTTAACTCACCAACCAGCCATCCACCTTGGATTTCACCCCTCTGGAACCTGCCACCTAGGCCGGAGTGGGCCAGGATATAAGCGTCGTGGCAGGACCCTGGAAAGCTGGCACACACATCTGTCACCTCCATGGTAGCACTACAGACCACCTGCATGTTCATGGAATGATATGCCCTCCGGTTCCTAAATTGCCTTTCAGTTTCAGCAGGTGGTCTGAGTGCTACGTGTGTGCAGTCTATAGCTCCCAGGACAGAGGGGAAACGTGCCAGTTGAGCAAAACCCCTCATTGTGCGTCGCCGCTCTGCCTCACTCATCGGAAACTGGATATACATAGCAATACGCCTTAAAAAGACTTCCAAAAACTTATTGATTATCCTGGATACAGACGGTTGACTGATGCCAGCCCCAGCTCCCAGGGGCCTTTGGAAGGTTCCTGTAGCCAAAAACCCCAGGGCTGTAGTTACTTGTACATAAACTGGAAGGGAATGTCCCCTAAGAGTGGTGCGCTCCAAATCCACCTGCAGTTGCTCACAGAGATGAACTATGGTCTCCCGATTAAATCTAAAGAGACCAATACACCGCTCATCTGTCATATCAAGGAAGTTTGCCCTGGGCCTATATACCCTGGGGGCCTGGCGTCGGCGTCGGCCTGGGCCTCTGCCTCCAACCTGGCCACGCCCCAGGGCCACAGCCGGACCTCTTCCTCTACCTCTAACCTGCCCACGCCCCGGGGCCGGGGCCAGGGCCAGGGCCAGGGCTGGGGCCGGGGCCGCCACCAGACCCCTTCCTCTGCGCAGCAATCTATCATGGGCCACCACATGTAAGACAAACTCAAACTCATCAATCATCTCTCAAACCAATACCAGACCAAAGACACAACTGACAAGTACACAACAAAAGGGAGAAGATGGGGGAAAGGAGAAACAATACAATCACAGTACAAAGTCACACTATCACAAATCAACCACCAGAAGCACGAACGCACGGGAGTCTAAAGGAGACAAAATAATGATTTTTTAAAGATCCTTATATACTCTCACTCTCGACGCCGATGTAGCGTCTGACGTCATAACCGTTACAATTTTGAAATCTGTTTGCACAGTCATTGGGTGTGCATAGATCAAATACACCTGTAAATACTTGCAATGATTACCCCTTCTCAAAGCTTGTACCTATAGCCATTTCTGGAGACTCCCATTCCCAAGTCCCCAACATAGCTCAGTGCTTAAAAGCACTACTTGTATCTTCCCCAAAGGTCAGGGGTTCAAGTCCTGACTAAGGTTACCAAAGACAGAATATGATTTTGTTTTTCCACCCACCCATGCATAGCTAAGCTAAAATATGTGAACCTCACTTCCCAATCTTCATTTATTTAATTTACAAATTGTCATTGTGTTTGGGGGAGGTGAAGTTTCATTAGGTTTACATGGTAAGCTTCTAAGCGTTCTGCTGTACTTTTTTGTATAACAGCTATATCGGCGTGGTTTAGGATGTAATCTATAGTGTTGATGTAGCGCGGAGCGGCTGCTGCAAGCACGCCCAAGCGGCACAAACACGTCATCGCGTTTTTATGCGTTGTGACGTCATAGAATCGCCCGTTCTTCATACGCAGTTATTTCTCCTAAAATGGCTGCCAGGAGACAGCCAAACTTCACCACTGAAGACTCCAGGCTGCTGGCCAGGCTCTTTTTAGTGCATGAGCACCACTATTTCAGAGTGGCAGGCCATCGCAGGTCATACCTGCAGTTCAGGGACTCCTGGACCCGCCTGACCCGGCGCTACAATCGTAGAGCCTCCTGTCCCAGGGAAGTAAGTATTCCAAGTCAGGCCCTCACAAATAATCATGTAAAATGTAATGATGGAAACCTGTCTCAATCAAATTGTTCATGTTTTTGTGGGTAAATTTTGATTCCTTTGAAAAACTACAATTGTGCATAATAAATCTTTTACATTGAATACTGAAATTAAAGCACATCCCAAAGGAGCAGTAGTAGGATTTCAAATGACAAATTCAGCTCCTAGAAGGCATCTATTCCATTCACAACATGCACACAACTAATTTTTGGGTCACAAGCTTCACATTTGTAATCGAAACATCTTGACATCAACTTTCCCAAAGTGCTGCTATGTCATTTCAAATACCTTAAACACTCCTGTATCAATCTGCTGGTCTAGGGAGATAGTGGCATGACGTTTAAAGTGACAGCGTCAGTACCCTGACGTCAGGGGTTTCAAGCCACGCTGCTCCTTCTGACCAAACTATTTTATTGCCCCTGCTGCATGATTGTAAGCTCACCAGGACATGCTGTAATGTGGGGCAGTGCTGATAGGCTACAGCCTCAGCACCCTGGGGTTGTGAGTTCAATCCCACCTCCTCCTTGTGATGCTGTCCATGTCACCTCCCCCCCCCCTCCCCCCCCCCCACTGTCCCAGGTACAGTAGAGAGATAGCGATGCCTCCAGCACAGAAAGGGGAAATGCTGGTGTACGTGAATAAATTCATGTAAAACATGTGGCAGAGGGGGTGGAGGCAGACACCAAAGCGGATAGGGGCTCTTGGAGGGCAGTGTACTCCATTTTTTGTGCTTATAGAGGTCAATACTTAAGTAAACATGTTATGCCATAGTGCTAGATGGCACTCATCATATCCCTCCCTCTCTGTTCTTTCTTTCTCTCTATTATCCAGGTTGAGGATCTCAGGAAAAGGGGGCGACTGCTGAGGCGCCAGGAGCGGGCCTTCCTTGAGGGGGTGAGGGAGGAATTGCGTGCACAAGCCGGTGAGTAATGAGTCCAGCGTGTGTTTCTTTGTGATCAGCTTACCAGAATAAATAGATGAAAATGCTTGAGTAGCTGTAAACCATTCTTAATCATAAAATCTGCAGTAAAGCTGCTATTGTGATATCATGTCACAATGGCTTTATGGTGTTCTACTTGCCTCACTTACTTACGCTACATTTTGATGTTTACAGTGGAGTAGGTGCTTTGCATCCTGTTATTAGCATTTGAAGAAAATAACGTAGTAAATAATGTCATGTTCAAAAGTGTTGTGGACATATCTAACTGTATCCTATTTCTCTCTTGTCAAGCAGCAGCGCAGGCACCCCCTCAGGAGGCCCCGCAGGTGATGGAGGGAGCCCCACCCTGGTCCTCGGCAGAGGAGGAAGAGGAGATGGAGGAGGAAGAGGAGGAGATAGAGGAGGAGATAGAGGAGGAGGAGGAGGCCTGGCAGCCCTCAGGACCGCCCACACCACCACTGCCCCCCTGGACCTCCACCACTGCCCCCACCACTGCCCCCCCTGGGACTGCCTGCCCCACCACTGCCCCCTGGACCCCACCGCCTGCCCCACCACTACCTCCAGGACCACCACCACCATCCCCTGTTGGACCTTCCCCTTCCCCCACCCATAGCCCTTCCCCTCACTCTCCTGCCCCTTCCTGTTCCCATCCCACCCCCTTTCCCTTCCTGTTCCCCCCCAGGAGCAGCCCGACCAGCCTCAGGAGGGGGTGGCCAGGGAGATGGCGGCCTACTCTGCCATCTTGGAGGAGGTGCAGGTATTGAGAGGGTGTGTGGAGAGGATGGAACATGCCCTCTTGCGGCTGATAGCCGAAAGAGGGCATGGTGCCAGCAGCCATACACCCTCTCAATGACTGCACCTCTTCCGCCCCCCTCGCCTGAGGTAGCTCAAGCTGCTCTTGGGGGGCACCCACCCTCTTTCCCTGTGTTATGTGTATGTAAATAGTTATTTAAAAAAAAAGTTTTCCAAGTTTTAAAAAGTTTATATTTTAATAAAAAAGTTGGTTATGGTTTAAACTTTCCTGTGTGGTTTTAACCTTGTAGCATCAGAAGTTTAGTGGACAGAGTCCAAGGTAGATAGGGGTTCAGGAGGGACTGCTGAATGGGCCCTTTTCAATATAACAACAAGGTGACATATAGAAAGTTTGACAATCTTTATTGGGGTCTGTCATTCATTCTATTACCTGCTAGCCACTTTGATGTCAAATCATTGCAGAATCTAGGAAAAAAGTAAGTGAATGCAAGGGTATATGCAACTGTAGGTAGATGACAACATCTCAGCTATGATGTGCAAAGTAAGCCAGTCCCTGTTCCAAAGTAAATGGCTACATAAGGAAGAGAATATAAGTCACTGTGGTAGATATGTTGTTAACGAATAGGGTTACTGCTAGTATGAGTTGGCTCCACACCAGGAGAATCCAAATGAGACATGTGGGTTTTACTTCCTTTCACGGAAGGTGATGGAAGTAAAGGCCAGATACCTCAATCTATCCTCCTGGTTCTTGAGCTGCACTATTTTGGTAAAGCAGGTGTGGAAACCACAAAGATGCTCACAGCTGCACTGCTCTCAGTACTATAAAAACTCCATCTGACAATACTGCACTTGCCTGTCTAAGACACCTGAAAACAGAAAAGAGGAGAAGCTGGTTTACACAACGTTCACAAACAGGGGGGTTCAACCCCCAAGGTCCTCCCTTCCCTGAAGCAATGTGTTAACCTCATATATGTTGAGCTGCTTAGATGTCACCGTGGTATAGGTGTTAAGGCAATAACCTTAACTTGCTGATGGTGTGGGTTAGTATCACCTGTAATCCTCCACTGCTACTGTTTAGAACTCATGTGAGGGAATAGACTAACTGAAAACAAAAAGTTTGTGTGCATATAACAGCAGGAATGCGTGCCATGGTGTTCTATGAGGCCAACATTATCAATTTACTATTGTTCCTGAAAGTCATTAAGGATACCTGTGTGAAGAGTGACTCAAGAGTAAGCAAATAAAGGTTACCATATATCATTCTCACCTACAACTGTTTGGCTAGGTGCAAACTGGTGTGCTGAGCTGCTGCTCTGGTCTGAAATGAAGAATAGAGAGAAACTGTTAACAAAGACCTATGTCTCCTAAATTAAACACTGTAAGTTGTGGCAGAACACACACCTAGAAGTAACAGAGCTAGCTAACATACCTTTAGAATCCTTATTAAATTATGGCAGCCATTAGGCACTCATTAGGGAGTTTTCCACCTGAACCATGTTGATTGGATATCCATTGAATGGCAGTGTTCCCCCCCCCCCCCCAACATACCCGACCTATTCTTATCAATGAGTTAGTACACAGAACCATTCCTCACCTGATTTTAAATTGCCTGTAATTAGATTCTACAAAGAATTAACCTTTAACTCTGAGTAAACCCTCTCAGATGTATGAAACACATCCATTTTACTTACATATCCATTTGTGTACCAGCAAAATATATACCAGCATGGTCTTTATCAGTCTTCTGAGTCATTTTTATCAGCCCTGTGGGAATGGAGAGTAGGAGATATCAGAAATAAAATAACTAGTATAAACAATAGCACACAATGAAAGGCCATAAAGAGAAGTCACTTTTGGTTGGTTAGTTTCTTTTAGTTCTATGATAGTTCAAGTAGCTTACAAAATATCATTCTCACCTGGACTTACTATCTGAGCTGCTTCTAGAAAAGATAAAAGCACATATTAGAATGGCCAGTATTAATGGCTCTGTGGAATAGAGGGAAATGGGAAGGCAGAGATAGGGAAAAGAAATGTAAAAGACTAAGACAGAGTAAAGTCTGAAACATCTGCATAAGCGATAGGATAGTATAGAAAGGAAACGCTGCTCACCTGGACCTTCTTATACTCATGCACGCCTATGTAGCGTGAGACGTCATCATGGTGGGAAAACTTTACTCTATGCCCATTGGGCGCCGTTCGGGTGCGGTTCCTTAGCCCGCTTCCTAACCACGCCCATCACACCTCATTGGGTGTTGTACAGGGGGTGTTTTTGAACGTGTTCTATAAGTAGCCTGAAAAGATGGCTACACCTTGCAACATGGCTTCAAAGCGCAAATCGAATTTCTTGCATGGAGAGTTGCAGATCCTTGTGGCCCAAGTTGGGGCCAACTATGATTCCCCTCTTTGGGAGGGAAGCTGATAGGATTGGGATAGAAGGCCAGCATGCTATCTGGAGAAGAATCTGCAGTGACATAGATGCTGTACACCATCAGGGCCGTGATATAGAGGCTCTGAAAAAACGGTGGCGTGCCCTGCGGAGAGAGGTCCGGCGGAAGCAGGAACGAATTAATGCGCAGGGTCCTTGCGGCAACCTCCAGCTGACTGTCCTGGAGAGTGAGGTGATGGACATAGTGGGTCCTGGAATAGGTCCCTGTTGTGGGAGCCATTGATACTTTCCCTGGGGCACCAAGGTAAGATCACTTTACATAGAAGCCATTGACTTGTTGGTGTTTATTACTCATATTTTATATCTTTCTAAACTACAACAGTACTATACAACCAATGCAATTCATAGTAATATAATAAAAGCCATTGCCTGTTTTGATACTCTTGGAAGCCTAACATGTGGAATACGTTGCTAATGTTCCATATGTTAGCCTGCATAATACCTTGTAAATGACCAGATGTACAGTATTGTGACCTGTGATGCAATTCAAATGATGTTCTCAGATGTTTACGCTTTCAACTAATACCAATGTGTATTTCTTGTCTTTTTTGCAGAGGGCTCCCATCCTCCTTCTGCTGCTGATTAGGGATGAAGGGGATGAGGAGGAGGAGGAGGAGGAAGCAGTGGCTGGAACATCATACGCCACCCCTCCTCCTCAGAACACTGATACTCAAGCTGCACCGGCGCCCCCGCCTTCATCCCCACGATGACAACAGGGCAGTAGGAGGAGGGGGAAGAGTTGGAGGGGGAAGAAAGAGGTGGATGAGGGTTTGGAGCCCTGGGGGAGGAAGATTTCCATCAGGGTGATGAGCTGGAGGCCCCCCCTGATGAGCTCCACCGTCAATTGGTGGAGGTGGGTGACCACCTCCACCAAAGACAAACTTTGCTCATCAGGGAAGGGTGGCTGAGATAAAAGAAGCCACACATGTAATGAACCAGCACCTGGCCTCCCTGGTGGCCGAGCAGTCTGCAAACACGTGCTGTGCAGACTGCAATCCTGGAAGAGCAGGCAGGGACTCGCCGGGCGCTGGAGAACATGTGTGGCATTCTTTCACACTTCTCCCCAGCTCATCACCCAGACTGCCTCCCATGGGGATCCTGGACCTCAATCCACCTCCCAGACCTCCTCCAGCCAGGCTCCCACCAGGCAAGGTTCCCCCCGGCCACCCGTGGCCGGAGTCGAGGCCGTGGCCGGGGAAAGGGAAAAGGAAAGGACCCCCATTAGGACCCACTATGTCCTCTGAACACTCCCAGGCCAGTCATGCCGCATGGACCCTGGGGCTCCGCTGGACCTCCTCTGCATGTACACGCCACAGCCTCATATCACGGTTCAGTCACTGCAGATCTTTCATCCAGATAGCATCCTGGCCTGAGTGCCAATCTTCATCAGCTTCAACTCCCATCGAGGGCATCATAGTTGGATAATAACTATTACACCCTTCCAAGGATCTGTAGCTCTCCAGGAGCCATGTTGCCGACTTCATCTTAAGGTGCAACCCGTTGCCATCTGTTGGCAGCCTGGACATTTGCCTGACTTCATCTTAAGGTGCAACCCGTTGCCATCTGTTGGCAGCCTGGACATTTGCCTGACTTCATCCTTGTCACAGGAAATGAAAAACTTTTTTCTTTGAACCAGGAAGCATTTAATTATTAATTGCACACAGCACAGCGGGTTCTCTGAAGAAGCCTCCTTGGCAAAACGCGTCTGAACCCTGCCGGACCATCGCTGTATGGACTTTTAAGTTAAGTTTGCTTGCACGTTTTGAAACTATATTTTTTGGAATCATTGAATACTCACCTATGTTATGGACATGCTAAACAGAATGAAGCACTTTCAATGACCAATCTCTTTAGGGGTTTGTTCCCCATCCTGAGTTTTTTGTATTCCATCCGTGGATTCTGAGCACCATCTGAGTTAAATAAGGTATTAAATACTTCTTCAGGCTTGTTCCCTTTTGTTTTTTGTGGTTGCATCCTATATTAACAAAGAATGTGTAGGAGCACTTAATTGTATAATGTGTATTTATAAACAAGGGAAAAAGGACCTCAAAATACCCCATTAAATGTGATCAATGAAGCCACAAAGTTTTTGGGGTGGGTATCATCATTGGTCAAAAACCCTTGATTTTTTAATTTTTAAGAAAGATTTTTTATGTGTGCTTTATCAATTTTACATATATATCCAAAATCTTATTAGTGACTATTGGAAAAATTTTTTCTTTTCTTTACTTTTTTGAGCAAAAAGATAACCAGCAATTTCTATAACAGATGTTCAAATAATTCTTATGTTTTGATGATAAATACTCAAAAAGCACTTATCTTGTAGACCCGACGGAGGCCATGCCCGTTTCGCTCAATAGGCTTCTTCAAGGGTATGTTTTTGATAGTGCCAGTACAATTTTCATTTTACTGCTCAAAATGTCTTAAACAAAAAAAGAAAGAAGAAAAGAAATCACATTATACTTGTAATTATATTAGAAAAGTCTCTGGACTGATATGATGAAATATTCAATTGAATGAGAACAAAAGCATCCAGTAATATTAAACGGTTTTATAATAAAATGTTAATATAAAGACAGCCATGTTTCTATCAAATATTTAAACCAGCAATTTGACAAAGCCATACCTATAAAGATCATGGTATATTAAAAACAAAGTTGTACTTGCCATTTAACAGGACTGCTGGTAATTTCGTCCGAAAAAAGTAAACAAAATGGCGCTTCTATTTAAACTGACGCCGCCGATTTTTAACCAATGAGAACGACGTTAACGTCAAACTTAATGACGTGAACAAAAACATCGCCATTTTGAATATATTATATGACGTATGTGGCTTTGTAAATAACGATCACCATTTTAGATAGTTGTAATAGCCATTCACTATGCCGGTACAAATAAAAACAATCCATTTGAACAGACACTCATTCTTCAAAAAAATTTTTTTGGCTGTTTAGACTCACAAATGCTTTATGAAACATAATGGATCAGTTGTTTTGATGGTAAATTTCATGACTGTATTAAACTAATGTATATATTAGATGATATAAAATATATATATTGTAAATGATGAAGGGATTATAAAGACATTGCTGGTATTATGTAAATTAAACAAATTGAAATCAAAAGAAAACATGCCAGTCAATCTGATTGTTTAAACCATCAGGTTCCAACGTTCTTAATCTTGAAATCCATAATTGTTCTTTTCTCATGAGAATATTGTTTCGATCTCCTCCTCTGGATGGTTTCATAACCTGATCAATCACCCAACATTTTAACTCATGAAATTCATGCTTGAATTCTTTACAATGGGATACTATTGGTGCCTCCATTTTTATACGTTTTAGATTGGACCGATGTTCATTAAGTCTGATCTTGAGACTTCTGATTGTCTTTCCAACATATACCTTACTGCATGGACATATTAAAAGATAAACAATATGTGTGCTATTGCAATTAGAATAGAAGTTAATATAATATAAAACCGTTTAATATTTACTGGATGCTTTTGTTCTCATTCAATTGAATATTTCATCATATCAGTCCAGAGACTTTTCTAATATAATTACAAGTATAATGTGATTTTCTTTTCTTCTTTCTTTTTTTGTTTAAGACATTTTGAGCAGTAAAATGAAAATTGTACTGGCACTATCAAAAACATACCCTTGAAGAAGCCTATTGAGCGAAACGGGCATGGCCTCCGTCGGGTCTACAAGATAAGTGCTTTTTGAGTATTTATCATCAAACATAAGAATTATTTGAACATCTGTTATAGAAATTGCTGGTTATCTTTTTGCTCAAAAAAGTAAAGAAAAAGAAAAAAATTTTTCCAATAGTCACTAATAAGATTTTGGATATATATGTAAAATTGATAAAGCACACATAAAAAATCTTTCTTAAAAATTAAAAAATCAAGGGTTTTTGACCAATGATGATACCCACCCCAAAAACTTTGTGGCTTCATTGATCACATTTAGTGGGGTATTTTGAGGTCCTTTTTCCCTTGTTTATAAATACACATTATACAATTAAGTGCTCCTACACATTCTTTGTTTAGATTACTTTATTTGGTCTATGCATATTTCCATCTATTATGTACAACAGCAAGTCAATGGATTTATGTTTTACAATAAAATCCATCAAATAAATGAAACATATATAGCTGACAGTGTGTTTGTGTTTCAGCTTATATTGTATTCGTTAGGTGCTTCCCAGAGCTACATTGCTGTATCATGTGGTTTACAGAGGTATGTCCCAACAGTGTCATGAACGACCACTAGGCCAGTTAAGGGTTTGAGGATACCCCTAATGGATATGCATCGTGGTAGATTTGATGGCTGACACCTCCATTAGATGCAGGTCTCTCATGCATGCTCATTAGCGCTATCCCTTACAATCCTCTTATCCCACCTTTCACAACCTAGCTCCCTATGCATCAACATCTGTCCCTCTCTTTTGTTATTTTCCTTGATGCATACCAGGGGAGGGGAGGAGAGGGCTGGAACCTACATGCCATCTCTCCATTCCACCTCAAAACCTAGTGTTACTCCCTAATCTCCTTCCATCCCCAGTGGCAACCTTTCACCCTTTCTGTTAGCAAATACCCTTGCATCCCTAATCTCTCCTTGCCTCCATGACATCCTCCACCTCTTGCTTTTATCTTTTCTCATTCAAGACTACTATCCAGCATATCTCTGCTCCCCCCCTCCCCCAAGTCTGGCCATATCTAGACACCTCTCCTGCATTCAACTTAAGAATCTCATTAATATGTATCCCATCTGGTGCAGTAGCTGCCTTGGTTGATGACATATTTCCCATATTTAAACAAAGGTTCCCATCCATTCCACATGGAGTTAATTGAATGTTGTAGGCCCCCTCTGCTCTTTCTTTTTGGTGTACTCTGCTACTATGGAAAATGGAGGTGGGGGCAGACAATGACATTATGAAAGCAGGGAGAGTGGTGGGTGTGGGCATCTGTGTGTAACCTGACCTGGCCCCTTCTTTTCCCTAACAATTTATTCCCCTCCACACTTAACACAAAATTTAAGTCCCCAACAATCCCTCACACCAACACCCAGAAAAATCCATAAACTAAGGAAATACAGATAATGGGGGTGGGGAGGAGTGTCAAAGGCAGAAGGGAGTATAAAGGAGAACAAGCAAGTCATAGCACAAAGTTTCATCATTGAGGAAACAGAACACCACAAACACCAACTCACATGAGGGGGTCTTACATAGGCAAAATGGCTGTGCCAAAGCTTTCTATATACTAAGCACGCCTAATTAGCGGCGGACGTCATAGAAACCGTTAGGATTCAAATCTAATTGGATGTGCATTGGATGTGGTTTTGCAATATACAGCTGTAGTGACGTTGTAGTCATTTCCTTCACATCTCTAAGCTCTATGTTCTAAACAAAGTTACCTCTATAGCTCTATGCCTTAAGGCATTGCTTTTTCATCGTCCATACATCAGGGGGTTCAAGTCTTGAGTAAGGTTAGCAAATAGGTTATATTCATTTCTCAGCCAGGACACCTGGTAACTCTTTAGCCTTGCCTTTACATATCAATATTTTGCTTCAGCTTTTATTATGTGCAGCCCATTGTCTAATAGTTAATGCAACCTGTTCTCTCTCATGCTGAACACCCTCCCCCCACCAAAAACATCCCCCCCTAACTGGATCATTCTTCAACACCTGTCCAAGCCCTCTGAAGTTTGATTTAACTCATAGAAAATAAATATGAAATATGTATTAAAGAATTGCAGCACAAATAACGCCTAAACGGAACAGATTATTTACAGTCCTATATGCATTAGTACAGTGCTCAGAATGAAGATTAGCGTGTAAGAAAAACAGAGCTCCACCTCACATGCATTCAAGCACACTTGGGAATATGGGTTTGGGGCTCAGTGAAAGCAGCGCTTTTAGCCATTGAGCTAACACTCTTTTGTCTCAGCCTACTATGACATTATAGCTAAACTCCTTTTCCCTTAGCACTTCACTAAGATATGATATGACAAGGGAACGAGAGGAATTGGAGGTGTGGGTCAGTGAGGAAAGGCACTCTCTACCAATCGTGCGGCCTTTGAGGGTTCAAATCCCAGCCTGTATTTTACTTGTGGCGTATCAGCCTTCCAGGTGCACTTTGATGATGGTTTCCACTTCTTATAGGAGTTGAATATAACATTTCTCCATTTAAACATGGCATACGTTGTTAGTTTTGATCGTGGTAAAGTATACATTTCTGAAATGGTGAAGAAACAATAATATACAACGTCAGTAAGCGGTATAAGCAAATCCAAACTGCTATAAGCGCAAGAAAGCATTTGTAGCTCAACACGCTAATGCTCCTTTTCTGAGCTTTGCCATTTAAAACTCCCCGGTTTGACTCCCACCTTTGCTCATTTTAATAAGGTCCTAGTTTTTTCCTATTAGATCTTATAACATTTCCCTTTGCAGGCAAACCTATTTTCAACTTACCATGGCTCGGACATCCTAAGCAGTGATGAGAGCACATTAACCAGGCGATCCACAAATGTCATCTTGCTGCTTATCACTGCTTAGGATGTCCGAGCCATGGTAAGTTGAAAATAGGTTTGCCTGCAAAGGGAAATGTTATAAGATCTAATAGGAAAAAAACTAGGACCTTATTAAAATGAGCAAAGGTGGGAGTCAAACCGGGGAGTTTTAAATGGCAAAGCTCAGAAAAGGAGCATTAGCGTGTTGAGCTACAAATGCTTTCTTGCGCTTATAGCAGTTTGGATTTGCTTATACCGCTTACTGACGTTGTATATTATTGTTTCTTCACCATTTCAGAAATGTATACTTTACCACGATCAAAACTAACAACGTATGCCATGTTTAAATGGAGAAATGTTATATTCAACTCCTATAAGAAGTGGAAACCATCATCAAAGTGCACCTGGAAGGCTGATACGCCACAAGTAAAATACAGGCTGGGATTTGAACCCTCAAAGGCCGCACGATTGGTAGAGAGTGCCTTTCCTCACTGACCCACACCTCCAATTCCTCTCGTTCCCTTGTCATATCATATCTTAGTGAAGTGCTAAGGGAAAAGGAGTTTAGCTATAATGTCATAGTAGGCTGAGACAAAAGAGTGTTAGCTCAATGGCTAAAAGCGCTGCTTTCACTGAGCCCCAAACCCATATTCCCAAGTGTGCTTGAATGCATGTGAGGTGGAGCTCTGTTTTTCTTACACGCTAATCTTCATTCTGAGCACTGTACTAATGCATATAGGACTGTAAATAATCTGTTCCGTTTAGGCGTTATTTGTGCTGCAATTCTTTAATACATATTTCATATTTGTTTTCTACTTGAAAACGTTCCAAATCTTTAGGCATTCCTTTGCTTAAACTTATTTGAGTTCATCCTGATATGATACCTAATGAAGCACAGACAGCTCAGTCAAACAGCTGTAGCTCTATCAGTTAGGAGCCCATCCTATGCTGCTAACATCCAGAGGTTGTGGGTTCAACACCCACCACGTCTTTTAATTGTGGCATATTACTTTGGAAGATGCAGATTGATGAGGTCACAATGAGGTCAGTTTTGTGCAACTGAACACCTCCATTTTGCAATGAGGGAAGCTGGAATGTTAAGGTGTGTATCTGTTTATTCTCTTTTTAAGTGCTGATAATGTGTGCTGGTTTTTCTTTGCTTTCAAAAGAGAGCCGATTGCAGTGCTGTTTGTTGAGACAAAAAAGGGGGTTGTAAAAGCCATGGGAATATTATATTATGGTTTGGGCTGAAATGTGGTTTGTTATCCATGCAATATAATGTGTTCCATTGTTATGGTGTCATTATATTTATTAGGACAAAGAAAAGATGAAAAATACCTATTGAAATTCACTATTGGAATTATTGATAAAAAATACAGCAGACGTCTGCCTCGCGTGTAACAAAGAGCCGCAATTACGATAGTTGAAACGGCATTGAAATCCAAGTTAGACCAGGGTTTCTTACGTCTACATAATTCACGAGAGTTAGACGCACGCGTTCGCCCAGGTAGCGCCTATCTAGCGTCCCCACTTGGCACGCCCATAGACCGCCCACGGAACGCCCACGTCCAGAGCTGCAGACGGGACTATGCTTTCGATAGACGTTAGTTCGTTATGTACTACCTAGGGACGTCTATGTGTCGTCCATTACCCAATTAACATTAATTAAGACCCTTAACTCCATGATTATTCACTTATATCCGACGTCCAAAGCACGCCTAAGTTAAACGCAGTAATAGAGAATTTAGGCCTCAATGTCTTGCAATACAAGTACATAAATACAAGTACATACAGTATACACACATCACAACTGAGCCGATGGTTCTTCTCTCTCTGACACTGCAAGAGTGTAGTGACTGTTCTAAACAAGCAAAGTCTTGCAATATGAGTACGTACAGTATGCACACGTCACATCATCACAGCTGAGCCGATGGTTCTTCTTTCTCTGACGCTGCAGGAGTATAGTGACTGTTCTAAATGAGTGAGGTCTTGCAATACGAGTACATACAGTATACATGCGTCACATCATCACAGCTGAGCCGATGGTTCTTCTTTCTCTGACACTGCAAGAGTGTAGTGACTGTTCTAAACAAGCAAAGTCTTGCAATATGAGTACGTACAGTATGCACACGTCACATCATCACAGCTGAGCCGATGGTTCTTCTTTCTCTGACGCTGCAGGAGTATAGTGACTGTTCTAAATGAGTGAGGTCTTGCAATACGAGGACATACAGTATACATGCGTCACATCATCACAACTAAGCCGATGGTTCTTCTCTCTCTGACACTGCAAGAGTGTAGTGACTGTTCTAAACAAGCAAAGTCTTGCAATACGAGTACGTACAGTATGCACACGTCACATCATCACAGCTGAGCCGATGGTTCTTCTTTCTCTGACGCTGCAGGAGTATAGTGACTGTTCTAAATGAGTGAGGTCTTGCAATATGAGTACATACAGTATACATGTGTCACATCATCACAACTGAGCCAATGGTTGTTCTCTCTCTGATGCTGCAGGAGTGTAATGAATGAAGTCTTGCAATACAAGTACCTATAGCATAATATAAGCTGTGCTAGCGTTTTTAGCACCGGCCACCCCAGTAACAGTTCTGACGCTCATAGTATTCCAATGAGCATTCGAGCTGTCACTGCCGTGGCCTGCGCTAAAAGTACTAGCGCTGCTTTGTAAAGGAAAGGGCTATTAGCACATAACTCAAATGAGGATATGGCCATGGGAGGGGGGAGCATGAACATGTCAGGGGCATTCCAAAATGTTATAGGTGGTGGTAGCCCCCTACTAATGCCTAACTTAATTGTAATATGTGTGTTGATGCTAGCATTTCAGAAAAATTCATCCTGTTCACATTTGTAGGTGTTTGCCTGTGTTGCTTATATACGTAACCAATAATATTTTATGGCATTTACTAATAATTTCTCTAATAATTTTTATTTCTAATAATTAATTATTAAATAACTGTGAACTGTAACTGAAAACACAGTAATTGTATTTCCAGCCAATCTTAATTGAAATTTCTGATGTTTTGGGATACAAATGTGTTTTCTTTTCTTTCTTTTTTTTTTTTATAATTCTTTATTCATTTTTTCATCTTACAAGTAAATTAAACATAATATAAACAATTTCCACATATCACTTGTATTTACAATCAAATATTCTTATATGATAAATTAAATACCCCCCTTTTTTATTATCAATCCTATTCCAAATTATATACATTCCCCAACCCACCCCCACATATATACTACCCATGTGCAATGATATCTGATCATTAGAATAAATAGTCAATGGTCCCCATATTTTTTTAAAATTATGAATATTCCCTTGTTGTAATGCTATCATCTTTTCCATCTTATATATGTGACAAACTGAATTCCACCAAAATGTATAGTTTAATTTAGTATAATCTTTCCAATTTTGAGTAATTTGTTGCATGGCAACCCCTGTCAATATTAATAATAACTTGTTATTATTTGCAGAAATCGGGCTCTGAGTTCTCATTCTGTACCAAATAATATAGTGTCATACGAGAGTCCTACATGATTTTCTAATAATGTATTAATTTGGGGCCAAATTAGTTTCCAAAAAGCATTTACACAAGGACAAAAAAAAATCAAATGATCTAACGTCCCAACTTCGAATCTACAATGCCAGCATCTATTGGATCTAGCGCTATCTAACTTTTGTAAACGTGTAGGGGTCCATAAAACTCGATGTAACAAAAACATCCACGTTTGACTCATAGATGCTGAAAATGTGTTTTCTTTTAAAATTTATTATATTTTAGTTTTGTTTTGTTTGGTTTGGTTTTTTTGTAGAAATATGTCGAAAAGAGGAGCAGAACTCAGTCCTGAAACTGAAATTGGTGCTTTGAGCAATTGTATGCAGCACCCTTTGGGCTAGATTCACTAAGCAAATTGATCGTGTACCGATCAGTTTGCGATCACTGTGCGACCCCGCCCCCATTCACTAACCTCACTCCCGATCCAATTCCTGCCCGATCCGATCTGCGCATGCAAATGAGCGGAGTGGCATGCAAATGTAGGAAGGAAGCGATTCACAAAAGAAAACTTCAGGAATACCGAATGGGCTGGCCAATCAAAAGAAGCGATTGCTGGGGACCAGACGCTTCACGTCCTTTCCAACAGTCCTGCGCTCTGCTATCTGCCTGAAATCCCAACCCTGCAGCCCTGAAACCATCAAAAAAGTGCCCTACTCTCTGCCGCTCTCCTCGTTGCTCTCTTCCGCCCTACCGCCCTGCTCTCTTCCGCCATGCCTCTCTGCGAGCCCATGTTTTTAACCCGCAGTTTTAACCCATGGGTTAAAAGAGGGGCTGCACTTCTCGCCACCAGCCCCGGCTGATCTCAAGGGCTGGAGTGTACTGTTCTGTATCAAACTGCTAGTTGGGGTGTGCTGGAAAGAGAGGCAGAGAGGAGGAGGGATCCTTCATCCTGATTCTCTGATACTTCCACGCTGAAGGCCTGCCCTCCGACCTGGGAACCAAGAGCCCCCTGTCCCGGAAACCTTCACGTCCTATATACAAGCAGCCAGCCTTGGATCTAGCCTCCTAGATACCCCTCTCCCTCCCATGCTTGTGCTGAGAGCAAACGCTTGCGCAGAGCATCTACAGGAAAAGAAGATGGTCTGCGCATGCGTCCTGATAGCTCTGCAGCGATCCGTTTAGTCCCTGTGGGGCGTGCCTCCGACTGCAATTAATTTGCATGAGGAGGCTTGCTGAATCGATTGCCCAGGAAGACTTGGCCATGGATCGACCACGGATCACCCAGCAAAGGTAGACTTTGTGAATCTAGCCCTTTATGCAGTAGAATCACGCTTGGGGGGAATTCACCAAGGACTGATAATTCTCTTAGCATGCGCTAAATCTGTTAGCACCCCTTAATGAATTTGCCTTAGTGCTGATTTTTTATAGTGCCGATTGTTGAGCACCTTTTGTAGAATTCCCCTCATACTGTTATGCACATATTCACCATATACACTTAGGGGCTCATAATCAAAAGAGAAAACTGTCCAAACACAGGCCTAAGTCGGCACTTGGACAAACATTTCCCAAATATGTCCAAGTGCCGATAATAAAACCAGGTTTTGGATGTATTTCTAGACGACCTAGGCCTACATACTGCTGCTGAACGACCAAAGCTAAACGGGCATTTTGGGAGGATTGTCGAGGACAGGAGTTGGGCGGGACGTGGGCAGGCTTACACTTAGTCGTGTACAGCATGTATAACCGAAAGTTATACAGCCCAGGGTCAATGGAACTTGGATGTTGTGACCATTTAAAAAATGGTCTAAGTCACAAAAACTCACCTAAAGGCACCAGATAAGCACTGCAAACACATAAAACAGACCCTCACACACTACCCCAGTGATCACCAACCCCCCCCATAAAAATATTAATCACATCTTTAAAATTCAGCCTCCAGACCATCATCACCTGGCCACCTGGCATAGG
>NW_022985884.1:0-39860 GCF_902459505.1 Geotrypetes seraphini
TGCAGCCCTCTTCTATCCCATCTCTTAAAGAGCCCCCCTCTCTCCCCGGTATAAAATCAGATGCAAATCTCAAGAGAGGCCCAACACCTGCCTGGCAAATGGATAAGTTATAGCCCCAAAATCCCTTTCCCCCAAATCCACCCACATCAGGGACCCCAACTCCCGCTCCCCTAAATAACTTCCCATCAATCCCTGTTCCACCTGCACCCACAACTTCAGAGGTACATCATGTCATTCAACCCCCGCCCGCAACTGCGCCGCCTGATAGTAATGCTCCAAGTGTGGAATTCCCAAGCCCCCTTTCGCCTTAAACTTAAACATAGCAAATCGGGCAACCCGAGGTCTGCGCCCTCCCCACATGAAATTCAGCAAACTCTGATTCCACCGCTGAAAATATAGTGTAGGGATTTCAATAGGCAAAACTTGGACAAAATACAAAAACCGAGGTAGAATCATCACCCGAACTGCCTCCATGTGCCCTAGCCACGAAACATATAACTTATCCCAGCGTTCGAGATCCCTATTGACCGCCGTCATCAGTGGGACATAATTCAGCTGAAATAACGACTGCCAATCAACCCCTAGCTGGGTACCCAGATATCGTATAGGCCCCTTAACCCACCTGAAGAGAACCGCCCGTTTAAGCCCTGGGATTTCGGAGTCCGGAACCGATATGTTCAGAAGCTCTGTTTTAGTTAAATTAGCCTTGAACCCTGACAACGCCCCATATTCAGACATAAGATGCTGAAAGGTCTGAAGCGAACTCTCCAACCTTTCCACAATATCATCAGCAAAGAGGGATAACTTATGCTCACAGCCCCGGACCGGTAAGCCTCTGATCTTATCGGACAATCTAATTTTTTGCGCCAGAGGTTCTATTACCAAAGCGAACAACAGAGATGACAGCGGGCAGCTCTGCCTCATCCACCTCTGAAGTTCTAATGGGGATGAGTAAACCCGATTTATTTTAACACAGGCCAGGGTGTATTATATAAAGACATAATCCAAGCTATGTATCGAGACCCCAGCCCCATCTGACCGAGGACTGCCTCCATAAATTTCCAGTCCACATGATCAAAGGCCTTTTCGGCATCCACCGTTACCGCCACCCAAGAGTTCGCACTCCTCCGAGTCTGCCACACTAGATTCAAGACCTTCCTGATCCCATCAGCTGCCTGTCTCCCCCCCCATGAACCCCACCTGATCAGAGTGAATGAGCATCGGCATATGAACTGATAATCTATTAGCCAACAGCTGGGCCAAAATTTTTGTGTCAATCCCCAAAAGGGAGATGAGCCAGTAGCTCCCACACTGAGTACTATCTTTCCCAGGTTTAGGTAGAATCGTGATCCCCGCCATCCGCATGAAAAAAGGCAATTGGGATCCCTCCTGCAGATCATTAAACATCCGTACCAAGAGCGGAGCCACCAACAACACCAATAGCTTCTTGTAAAATAAGCCCGTGAACCCATCCAACCCCGGGGACTTCCCCAGTTTAAGCTGACGTATCACCCCTATGACCTCCTCTAGCGTGATATCACAATTCTGGCCCCGCCTCAGACTCCGTTAAGGAAGGCAATCCCAACTCCATAAGATAATGCCAAATAGCATCCTCAGACCCCTGAGCCTCAGGTGTATAGAGTTCCTGGTAGAATTCTCGAAACCTCTATTGAATGGCAGCCTCTGCCATTGTTCTGGCGGGACTTGTTTTGCTGGTCCTCCACCCGGTTATAGGAGTCCTGCCAGTCTTTCTGAGCCACCTCAAACGCCCCACTCAGATGTTGGACCACCGCTTCCTGCTCCCCGAGGCACTTCTCCGTCTCCTCCACTCTCCCCATGAAGTCCTCCAGCTCTCTCTTAATCTCCTTCACTGCGTCCTTGATTTTCCCCTTCACGCCAGCCACCTCCTGCTTAATATCAGAGATGATGTGGTGGGCAATTTCTAAATTTCCTTCCTACGAGTAGCTAGAGTATTGAAGCTGCGTGTGGCTGCAGGAAAAGTTTTCCTCATGTTTGGAATTAGCCTGAAGGAGGACCGGGGTGGGGGAAGGGGGGTTGGTTTTGGGAGGATGTTGGTTTTTTTTTTCTCATTGTACAGGTTTTATGTGATATCACGAGCTTCGCTGTTATTCTTATTCCTTTTACTACTGTTTCTCTGTTGAGCTCAATAAAATATATTTGAACATAAAACGACCAAGTCAAAATGATCTACCAACAGTAAAAATACTAAACATATACCCCCTCTTTTACTACTTTTATTCTATGGACGCTTTAGCATTTAGTGTGCGCTAAATCGGCTAGCACGCCTTAGTAAAAGAGCCCCATATTTATTGATATACGTATATACCGAGTGCACCTCTTCTGTCCTCCAGACCTCATTCCATTCCCCAACCAACATCTCTCTCTGTCTTTCCAGGAGTCCAGCTTTTCTTCCTCTCTCCTCCACCCCTATTGGCAACATGCATCCCTCTCTCTCCCTCCTCTGTTCTGATCTTGCATCTCTCTGTTCTTCCTCTGTCTGCACCTCCCATAGTCTAACATCTGCCCTCTCTCTTCTACCTCCCCTTTGTTTCCGGTTTCTCCCCCTCTCTATCTTCCTTCTGCTAACATTTTGAGTCCTCCCACCTTTGGTCCAGGTCTTCGTTTCTCTCACTCTCATTGTCTTCCCCCTCCACAGAGCCTGGCATCTCTCTCTCCTCAGTTCAGAGTGTTTCAACCTCTCTAGCCCCTCTAGTAGTCCAGGATCTGCCTTATCTTCCCACTCCCTTTAGGTTCAAGGCTGCTTTCCCGCCCCTCAAGGTCCTTTTGTCTCTTCTCTCCCCCCCTCCCTGATCCAGCGTCTCTAAGGCAGTCCACCTCCTGCCGGGGCGCTCACAACGGGCACAATTTTATCCTGACGTGCGGGGCCTTAGCTCTGCTGCTTCCCTCACCTCTGCTGCTTCCCTCAGACTGGATCATCGAGCTGCTTCCCTTAGACTGGATTCCTCACCTCTGTTCTTCCGTCTGGGCCTACCACAGTTGAAAGTTCATTACGGCAGCCTGCTGAGCGAAAGTAGTAGGCTGACGTCGGCTACTGTAGCACGTTCCCTCTGCCATGGTCCTTCACCTCCTCTGACGGGGCAGAAACAGAGGGAACGTGCTACAGAGGCTGACGGCAGCCTGCTACATTCACACTGCAGGCTAAACTAAATTAAACTTAAGTTTGTATACCACATCATCTCCTTAAAGATAGAGCTTGGCACGGTTTACAGGTAAATTGAATAAATGAGGGAAGGACATAATATGAAATTAGAGGATTATGAAGAGGATAGCTAGCTTTACATTTTAAATCGATAGCTTTATGTTTTGGAGAAAAGTCAGGTTTTCAGATGCTTTCGAATTATTTGGAATGAGCCTAGGTTCAGCAGCAGGGCAGGGAGGTTATTCCAAATCTCAGTGAATTTGAAGAAAAGGAATTTCCCTAGTTTACCTGCATACATGATGCCTTTTAACGAGGGGAAATGAGTTTGTGGGCGGATCTGGTAGTGTCAGGTCTCGAGGAATTCCTGGATAGTGGAATTATGCCATGTAGGATCTTGAATATTAGGCAGGTACATTTAAAGTGAATCCTAGAAATCACCGGAAGCCAGTGAAGTTTTGACAGAAGCAGGGAAACATGGTCAAATCTGCTTTTTGTGAAGATCAACCTAGCCGCAGTGTTCTGGATCCACTGAAGTCTTTGTAGATTTTTCTTGGTTAGACTTAGATGGAATTACAATAGTCCAGTCTGGAAAGAATGATTGATTGTACAAGGACAGAAAAATGTTGTTGGCGGAAGAAGGATCTCACTTTCCTCAACATGTGAAGACTAAAAAACATTTTTTTTACCAGAGAGTTGAGATAATCATTAAAGGAAAGTGTAGAGTCAATAATGATGCCCAAAACTTTGCTTGAGAATTCGGTCTGCAGTGTGGGACCAGAAGGTAGTGAAATGAGCGTGGGTAACGGATCTAATTTTGGGCCAAGCCAGAGTAGTTTTGTTTTGGACTCATTCAACTTCATTTGTACAAAGAAGGCCCAGGATTGGAGTTTTGTTATGCAAGCTGTTATATTTTCGGTGAGGTTCAAATCTATCTCAAAGACAAGGATGTCATCTGCATATGTAAATAGAGTTTCAAAGGGAGATAGATGGAAGAATTTCAAAGAAGACATAAACATGTTGAAAAGAATAGGAGACAGAGGTGATCCTTGGGGAACACCACATAGCAGACTCCAAGGAAAAGACATGGTTCCATTCATGTTAACAGTGAATGAGCGGGATCGTAAAAATTTCGAGAACCAGTCTAAGACTGTAGAATCAATGCCTATCTCAGAAAGTTGGTAAATTAGGATATCATGGTGGACAACATCAAAGGCCACAGATAGATCGAATTGTAGTAGGATAGCAAACTTATTACGAGATTGAAGTTGTTGGATCTTTGAGATTAAAGACGCCAGCAGGGATTCAGTGCTGAAATTGGGTCTAAAGCCATATTTGCAAGGTAATAGAATGAAGAATCTCTCTAAGTAAGATGAAAGCTGAGTGGATATAATAGCCTCGAGCATTTTGGTCAGGAGAGGAATATTTGCTATAGGACGATAGCTGGAAGGGAAGGATGGGTCTAGATCAGCTTTTTTCAGAAGTGGGGTCAGAGCAATGTGTCCCATTTGTATGGAAAATGGGCCCGATAGTAAGGCTGAGTTGATAAGTCTGGTGAAATAGCCTGCGCGGGAATTGCAGACTGCTGTAATTCCACTACTTTAAAGGTGCGACAGAGACAGGGGAAATGCTAGGGAGAACATTGGCTGTGTGATCTACCGGCGTTGCCTTTGCGATCGACCGGTAGATCACGATCGACGTTTTGGGCACCCCTGCTCTAAGAAATCCCATGTGCGAGTTTTGTTGCTGTCCCTGCCCAATTCCTCTAAGCTCTGCCTTAACTTCACAAGCCTCGAACACTTATTTTAAAGTGTTTTAGGATTGTGCACATGAGGACAGAGCTGGCAGGGACAGGAAAAGTACTTGACGGGATGGGAAAACGAGTCCCTGGGGCAATGGGGATAAATTTGTCCTCGTGCCATTCTTTATTTTATCCAGTCCGATTTTTGAATTTGCAAGCTAGTTCAGAGTACTATTTGTGGTCTCTGATTTTAACCATGGATATCAGTCTTAAATGACCCAGTGATAAGGTTGTCAGACATCTAGAACTGGCATGAAAGCTCCCTTCTGGGATTGGCTAACTTCAGCTCTCATCATTAAGCCACTCCATTCAAACCATGGCTTCCTAGTGCCAATGCTCAGTAGCAAACCATTAATGCTGACACACCCATAGCCACAGTAGTAATTACATTACATTACATTACATTAGTGATTTCTATTCCGCTTGTGCCTTGCGGTTCTAAGCGGATTACAAGTTAGAAGACTGGACATTTCCAGTAGCATTGCAGTACATATAATCAAGAATGCGTTAAGTTACAATTGTTGTTCTGGACTTTTCCAGGATAAATTGGTAGTAGATAGTAGATAGTGATAGGTTGTTTAGACGAATAGAGATAATATTGTCCGGATTCTGTTGTTTAGACGAGTAGAGATAATACTGTCCGGATTCGGGTGTTGCTGGTGGTGGTTTGGGTAGTCATGAGAGCATTTTCTAATACTTTTGTGAGGTTATGATGATGGGAAGTGTTTTTTGAAGAGATGAGTTTTGATTTCTTTTCGGAATGCTTTAATGTCTATTGATTTGGTCAGTAGATTGGTGATGGTAGTATCGATCTTTGCTGCCTGTGTCGCTAAAAGGCTGTCATATAGTTTCTTTCGTCGTGTTCCTTTGAGAGGGGGGTGAGTGAATAGGCTCTGGGTTCTCCTTAATCTGTGTGAGAGGTTACGGTGTAGTCTGTTGTTTAGGTAGCTGGGTGCTGTTCCATGTATTACTTTGTATAGTAGACAGTAGAATTTGAACTGGGATCTTGCTTTTTTGGTAGCCAGTGTGAGTCTAAGTATGCTTTGGTGATGTGGTCATATTTGCCTAGTGAGTAGATGATTCTGAGGGCTGTGTTCTGAACTGTCTGTAATTGTTTTATCATGTAATTTGGGCATGATAGGTATAGGCTGTTACAGTAATCTACAATACTCAGTACTAGGGATTGTACTACCGTATTTTCACGCAAATAACACGCACCCGTATAAAACGCGCACACTTGTATAGCGCGCAGAAATCACGATGATAAGCACAAAAACTTTGGTATAACGCGCTCACGATTATACCGCGCATGCTGCCCGACTCTCCGTTCACCCCCTGACTTCCGTGCACTGCCCCGCCTCTCCGTGCGCTGTCCCGACTCTCCGTTCACCCCCCCTGACTTCCGTGCACTGCCCCGACTTTCCGTGCGCTGTCCCGACTCTCCGTTCACCCCCCCTGACTTCCGTGCACTGCCCTGAATTTCCGTGCGCTGTCCCGACTCTCCGTTCACCCCCCCTGACTTCCGTGCACTGCCCCGCCTCTCCGTGCGCTGTCCCGACTCTCCGTTCACCCCCCCTGACTTCCGTGCACTGCCCCGCCTCTCCGTGCGCTGTCCCGACTCTCCGTTCACCCCCCCCTGACTTCCGTGCACTGTCCCCCCTTGAAGGTCTGTCCCCATCCTGAAAGCCTGATGCCCCCCCCCGACGTCCGATACATCCCTCCCCCCGAAGGACCGCCGACTCCCCAACAATATCGGGCCAGGAGGGAGCCCAAATCCTCCTGGCCACGGCGACCCCCTAACCCCACCCCACGCACTACATTACGGGCAGGAGGGATCCCAGGCCCTCCTGCCCTCGACGCAAACCCCCCTCCCCCCAACGACCGCCCCCCCCCCAAGAACCTCCGACCGCCCCCCCAGCCGACCCGCGACCCCCCCTGGCGACCCCCACGCCCCCCCCACCCCCCTTCCCCGTACCTTTGGTAGTTGGGCCAGAAGGGAGCCCAAACCCTCCTGGCCACGGCGACCCCCTAACCCCACCCCGCACTACATTACGGGCAGGAGGGATCCCAGGCCCTCCTGCCCTCGACGCAAACCCCCCTCCCCCCCAACGACCGTCCCCCCCAAGAACCTCCGACCGCCCCCCCAGCCGACCCGCGACCCCCCTGGCCGACCCCCACGACCCCCCCACCCCCCTTCCCCGTACCTTTGGAAGTTGGCCGGACAGACGGGAGCCAAACCCGCCTGTCCGGCAGGCAGCCAACGAAGGAATGAGGCCGGATTGGCCCATCCGTCCTAAAGCTCCGCCTACTGGTGGGGCCTAAGGCGCGTGGGCCAATCAGAATAGGCCCTGGAGCCTTAGGTCCCACCTGGGGGCGCGGCCTGAGGCACATGGGCCCAACCCGACCATGTGCCTCAGGCTGCGCCCCCAGGTGGGACCTAAGGCTCCAGGGCCTATTCTGATTGGCCCACGCGCCTTAGGCCCCACCAGTAGGCGGAGCTTTAGGACGGATGGGCCAATCCGGCCTCATTCCTTCGTTGGCTGCCTGCCGGACAGGCGGGTTTGGCTCCCGTCTGTCCGGCCAACTACCAAAGGTACGGGGAAGGGGGTGGGGGGGTCGTGGGGGTCGCCAGGGGGGTCGCGGGTCGGCTGGGGGAGCGGTCGGAGGTTCTTGGGGGGGGCGGTCGGTGGGGGGGAGGGGTTTGCGTCGAGGGCAGGAGGGCCTGGGATCCCTCCTGCCCGTAATGTAGTGCGGGGTGGGGTTAGGGGGTCGCCGTGGCCAGGAGGGTTTGGGCTCCCTTCTGGCCCGATATTGTCGGGAAGTCGGCGGTCCTTCGGGGTGGGGGTGCGAGTGGTCCTGCCGGGGGGGGGGGGATGTATCGGATGTCGGGGAGTCGGCCGGGCAAGAGGGCTTGGGCTCCCTCTTGCTCCGATCGTGGATGCGGGTGCGGGTGGGAGCGCGTGCGAGTGGTCGTTCGGGGTGGGGGTGCGAGTGGTCCTGCTGGGGGGGTGAATCGGGCGTCGGGCGGGGTGGGAACTATGTTTGAAAACTTTCGTATACCGCGCTCACGCATATAACGCGCGAGGGGTATGCGCGGTAGGTAAAAACGCGTATAACGCGCGCGTTATATGCGTGAAAATACGGTAATATCTTGTATTGATCTTTGTTGAAGAATTTTCTTATTTTTCTTAGGTTACGTATTGTGAAGAATGCTCTTTGGATGATTTTGTGGATTTGAGACTGCATTGTGCAATTTCTGTCTAGTAGGATTCCCAGGATTTTGAGTGTGCTTTGCATTGGGTACTTGATTGTATTTACTTCTAGTTCTGTGAGAGATGGTTTTTTTTCCCTTTCCAGTAGTAGGAATTTATTTTTTTCCGAGTTCAGTTTTAGTAATCCGGCCCTGCTAGCATGGGCTGTAGATGGAATTACAGGTATATAATTAGTCTCCTCTATGGATCATTTGGTTAATTTTTAGTGTAAGGAGGAATCCCTTTGGACCCCGGATGCTGGGTGGGAAACCCTCACAAGTCAATTTATTCCTCTATCGATTTGTGCTGTGAACCGGGACCAGATTCTCTCTGGCAGGTCGCAGCAAACACTTCACTCACAATTTTTGCACGTTGAAAAACTTCAGACCACTCCAGTAGTTATGTAGGAACTGAACTTCAACTTTATTGTTCTTCTCTCCAACAGGAAAGAGGCATTTCTTAAACATGCAGTTGCTAACAAAAATCACAACCTATTTATTTATTCAAAGCTTCTATACCACTACTAATGACTGGGGAGTCACTTCAAAGCAGTTTACACAAGCTTCTGTAATGGTGTTACAATACAGGGTTAGCGTTTTCTGAGATGGTTTTCAATACAGACACATTCTTACCATAGTCAATCATATAAAATACTAGTATTTTGTACTATGTTTATACTAAATCCTACTTATTTACACTCAGGGGAGCTTGCTGGTGTATGGTAATGTAGTCTGGCTGCTAGATATAGTGGTTCTGAGAGATGAATGATTTTGTGTGTCGGCAACAAGATCTTGAATTTCACCCTGCTTTCAATCGAGAGCCAGTGTAACTCTTTCAGTAACGAGGTGGCACTCGTCTGCCTCAATTTTCCCAGCAGAAATCTTGCTGCTGCATTTTGTACTATTTGAATCTGCTTGATCATGTACTTTGGAATGCTCAGCAGGATTGCATTGCAGTAGTCAAAGATTGAATGTACCAAGGATATGATTACGTTGGACATCGCTTGATAGGCGAAGTAGGGCTTATGTCCTCTAACCCAGTAGAGTTTGCCATAAGCATTTTTACATTTACAAAGTCTCTTTCAATGAGTAAAGCATTTGTACATCTCCTAATGTTAAGATCCTCCGTGCTGGTAGGAATTTGATCTATTGGTGGAGATAGCCCAAAAGATGGTTCTCCTGCCCAAGGCAGTAGCTTAAGAAACCTCTGATGATGTCATTCCTGGATTCCTTTGAATGCACCATTCAGAGCTTCCATCTCTGCTTGGGGCTCATGCACTGTAAGTCTTCCAGAAGGTTCTGGGAACTCAAAGACTGAGCTTCCAATTGCCTTCTGCATGCTGTTTACTGTTTAATCACAATGCATATCAAATTTCACCTTTCATCTCTTTTACACAGGCAGCCCTGAGCTAGGGTTGCCAGATTCTCCCAATCGGAAAATCTGGACCCCCCCCCTAGACTCACTTCCAGGCGCACCCAGGAGACTATGTAATTACCCTGGTAAGCTCTTTTCCAGTAGATACCGTATTTTTCAGTCTATCAGATGCTCCTGACCATAAGACACAGCTAGATGTAGAGAAGGAAAAAAAATTTTTGGTTCAGATTTTATTTAAATTGCTTTTCCTCCTCTACATGTAGGTGTGTCTGGTCCTGGGAAGCCCGCAGTCCAAAGTCCTCCGGTATCTTTTTTTAAACTGGTGGTGGTCCAGTGCGGTCTCCTGCTGGATGGCTGCCTTTCTCGTTGCAAAGCGGACCTTTGCGCTTCCTGCCTTGTCCCAAGCTTCACTTTCCCCCCTCTTCGAGAACAAACATCAGAGAAAATCATTTCGGATGTCCTCATTCAATGCTCCAACCTTTATCAAGAAAGTAAAACCTCTTATGAGCCATCGGAATGGACAAATAAATGCTGAACAGCATGCATGCAGCCTAATGGGTGGCCAGTCCAAATCCCCACATGATGAGCCCAACAGCTAAAACTGAAATTCAAATGGCAAAAATCTTCCAACTATATACACGCTCTCTGACGTAATTTCACAGACGCTGTGTCCCCTGTGTTAGTACATTTTACAGGACTGCTTCATGGATCAGCTTGTAAGAGAACCGACGAGAGGGAATGCCACTCTGGATCTAATTCTAAATGGGCTAAGAGGACCTGCAAAGGAAGTGGAAGTAGTGGGACTGTTGGGAAATAGCGATCACAATATGATCAAGTTCAAAGTTGAAGTAGGAATACCGAAGGGAAAGAGAACCACAGCAACAACTTTTAATTTAAAGAACGGAAACTACGAAGCGCTGAGGGTAATGATAAGGAAGAAACTTAGGAGCAGCTCAAAGAAATGACAGACTGTAGAGCAATCCTGGTCTTTATTCAAGGACACAGTGAGCGAGGCGCAAAATCTGTATATCCCCAGATTCAGAAAAGGGTGCAAAAAGAACCAAACAAAGGACCCGGCGTGGATAACTAAAGAAGTGAAGAAAGCGATAGGTGATAAGAAAAATTATTTCAAGAAATGGAAAAAGGGCAAAACCGAGGAGAACTGGAAAGAACACAGGACATATCAAAAAGAATGTCACCTCGTGGTTAGAAAAGCCAAAAGAGAATATGAAGAGAGGCTAGCCAGAGAAGCACGAAATTTCAAACCGTTTTTCAGATATGTTAAAGGGAAGAAGCAGGCTAGGGAGGAGGTGGGACCGCTGGATGATGGAGATAGGAAGGGAGTGGTGAAGGAGGAGAAAGAAGTGTCGGAGAGACTAAACATGTTCTTTTCGTCAGTATTTACAAAAGAGGACACATCCAACATATCAGAACCTAAAAAAATATTCAAAGCAGAAAAATTAACATCCATGGAAGTAAGCCTCGAAGACATTCACAGGCAGATAGAAAAATTAAAACCTGAGAAATCACCCTATGGAATCCACCCTAGGGTAATGAAAGAACTAAAGGAGGAGATAGCGGAACTACTACAGCAAGTCTGTAATCTATCCCTAAAAACAGGCGTGATCTCGGAGGATTGGAAGATAGCCAATGTTACACCCATATTTAAAAAGGGATCGAGAGGTGACCCAGGGAACTACAGACCGGTAAGTCTGACCTCGGTTCTGGGGAAAATGGCGGAAATGCTGATAAAAGAAAGCATCGAGGAGTATCTAGAAAGGAATAAACTTATGATAACAAGCCAACATGGCTTCTGCAAGGGAAGATCGTGCCTGACAAACTTATTGCACTTCTTCGAAGAAATTAACAAACGGATGGACAAAGGGGACCCCATAGACATCGTATATTTAGACTTCCATAAAGCCTTTTACAAGGTACCCCATGAACGCCTACTTCGGAAACTGAAGTACCATGGGGTAGTAGGAGACATACACACATGGATTAGGAATTGGTTGGCGGGTAGGAAGCAGAGGATAGGAGTGAAGGGCCACTACTTGGACTGGAGGAGGATCACGAGTGGTGTTCCGCAGGGGTCGGTGCTTGGACCGCTGCTGTTCAATGTATTTATAAATAATCTAGAAATAGGGACGAAGTGCGAAGTAATAAAATTTGCAGACGACACCAAACTATTTAATGGGGCTAGGACTAAAGAAGACTGCGAAGATTTACAAAGGGACCTGAACACGCTAGTGGAGTGGGCAACGAGATGGCAGATAAAGTTTAATGTAGAGAAATGTAAAGTCTTGCACGTAGGGAACAGAAACCCGAGGTACAGCTACACGATGGGAGGGCTGTTACTGAGTGAGAGTACCCAAGAAAGGGACTTGGGGGTAATAGTGGACAAGACCATGAAGCCGTCAGCACAGTGCGCAGTGGCCGCTAAGAAAGCAAATTGAATGCTAGGTATAATCAAGAAGGGTATTACAACCAGAACGAAAGAAGTTATCCTGCCGTTGTATCGGGCGATGGTTGCCGTACCTAAAGAAGGATATGGCGATACTCGAGAGGGTTCAGAAGAGAGTGACACGTTTGATAAAGGGTATGGAAAATGATATCCACAATTATTCAGAGAGAAAAATCACTGATAATTTAGAAGCCACACTAACTCATAAAGGAATCTCTTCACAGATATGGAGGGCTATGTATGTTAATGCACACAGCTTGGGCAATAAAATTCTAGAATTAGAGACTGAGATAGCAAACGCTGATCTTGACGTGATAGCGATATCTGAAACCTGGTTCACAGAATCGCATGGGTGGGATATGGTTATACCAGGGTACAACCTACTTCGTTGCGACCGAGTGGGAAAATTGGGGGGAGAGTAGCACTATACACTAAGGAAAGCATCAAAACCACCAGAATCACAGATGTTAGATACACCGGGGAATCCATCTGGGTGAACCTGGCCAGAGGAAAGGAAAAATGCCTATACCTTGGTGTGATATATAGACCTCCCAGGCAACAGGAGGACAAAGACATAGAATTAATCGAGGACATAGAGAACATCACACTGCGCGGGGACTCAGTAATGCTAGGAGACTTCAACATGCCAGATGCAGATTGGAACACACTCTCCGCGACTACGGGTAGCAGCAAAAGAATATTAAACTCCATAAAGGTAGCAAATCTCAAGCAATTGGTATTGGAGCCCACCAGGGACCAGGCATTACTAGACCTAGTTCTCACCAATGGAGATAGCGTCACGGAAGTCTCAGTAGGAGACACACTAGCCTCCAGCGACCATAATATGGTATGGCTCAACCTCAAGAAAGGTTTTCCTAAGACAAACACAGCAACAAGGGTTCTCAACTTTAGAGGCACAGACTTCAACCGCATGGGAGATTTTGTCAATCAGGAGCTACATAAACAAGCAAGATCTGACAATGTGGAGGACATGTGGATGTCTCTGAAGTCCATACTACACGAAGCAACAGACCGATACATAAAAACAGTAAATAAACGCAGGAGAAACAAAAGACCCCAATGGTTCAGTAAAGAAATTTCAGACCTAGTTAAACAGAAAAAAGACGCATTTATCACCTACAAACACTTAGGCAGAGAGAGGGCAAAAGAGGACTATCTAGAGAGATCTAAAGCTGTCAAAACAGCAGTCAGAGAGGCCAAACTCCGAATGGAGGAAGAGCTAGCACGGAAAATTAAGAAAGGGGATAAATCTTTCTTCAGCTATATTAGCGACAGGAAAAGAAATAAAGATGGGATAGTACGCCTGAAGAAATCGGACGGTAACTTTGCGGAATCAGATTCTGAGAAGGCAGAACTACTAAACCAATACTTCTGTTCAGTGTTCACCCGCGAAATGCCGGAGCTGGTCCACAGCTGCAGAAAGGAGATAATCAGAAAGACCCATTTCAAGATTTCGAATTTACGCCCAGTAGCGTCTACGAAGAAATATCAAGACTCAAAGTAAACAAAGCCATGGGACCAGATAACCTACATCCCAGAATGCTCAGGGAGTTAAGGGAAGTCCTGGCTGAACCATTATCTGTTCTTTTCAATCTTTCCCTAAGCGCAGGAAGGGTCCCCTTGGACTGGAAAACCGCTAATGTAATCCCACTCCACAAGAAGGGCTGCAGGACAGAGACAGCAAACTACAGACCAGTGAGTCTCACGTCTATAGTCTGTAAACTCATGGAAACACTGATCAAACAGAATATTGACACAATCCTAGACGAAAAAAAACTGCGTGATCCACACCAACACGGGTTCACCCAGGGAAGATCCTGCCAAACTAATCTGATTAGCTTTTTTGACTGGGTTACTAGACAACTGGATGCAGGAGAGTCACTGGACGTGGTATACTTGGATTTCAGTAAAGCATTTGATAGCGTCCCTCATCGAAGATTACTGAACAAGCTGAAATCGATAGGATTAGGAGACACTCTAACTACATGGGTTGGGGATTGGCTGAGCGGTAGACTTCAGAAAGTGGTGGTGAACGGTACCACATCCGAAGCATCAGAAGTGATCAGTGGAGTGCCGCAGGGCTCGGTCCTGGGCCCGATTCTATTCAACTTATTCATAAGAGATATGACGCGGGGACTTAGAGGAAGGGTATCACTGTTCGCCGACGACGCCAAACTTTGCAACATAGTAGGCAGAAGCTTGTTACCTGATGATGATATGACACACGACCTACTGCTTCTGGAACAATGGTCGACTACTTGGCAGCTGGGATTCAATGCTAAAAAATGCAAGATAATGCACCTGGGAAAGAGAAACCCGTGCAGAACTTATGTTCTAAATGGTGAGACCTTGGTTAGGACCACGGCGGAACGAGATCTAGGAGTGATCATTAGTGAGGACATGAAGGTTGCCAATCAAGTGGAGAAGGCTACCTCCAGGGCAAGACAAATGATGGGATGTATCCGCAGAGGTTTTGTCAGCAGGAGACCTGAAGTTATGATGCCGTTGTACAGAGCCATGGTGAGGCCTCACTTGGAGTACTGTGTCCAGTTTTGGAGACCACATTACCGAAAGGATGTGCTGAGGATCGAGTCGGTGCAGCGAGCGGTAACCAGGATGGTCTTGGGGCTCAGGGATCTCACGTATGAAGAAAGACTAAAGAAATTGCGGCTGTACTCACTTGAGGAAAGAAGAGAACGGGGAGATATGATTGAAACGTATAAGTACATCACGGGACGCATCGAGACAGAAGAGGATATCTTCTGGCTCATGGGACCCTCGACCACCAGAGGGCATCCACTGAAAGTCAGGGGAGGGAAGTTTCATGGAGACTCCAGGAAGTACTTCTTCACCGAAAGAGTGGTGGATCATTGGAACAGACTCCCACTCCAGGTGATAGAGGCTAGCAACGTGACGGAGTTTAAATGAATAGCATTTCCCTAATTTACCAATACCTTTAAGGGAGGGAAAAGACAATTTAAGTTTTTGCATAGTCCTAACCAGACCCAGGAGAGAGGAACAAGTAGAGAGCATATGCCAAATAGAATCTTAAAAGTTAAGCAGGCACATTTGAAGTGTATCCTGGAAAATATCGGAAGCCAATGAAGTTTAGCCAGCAGCTAAAAATCAACCTAGCTGCTGTGTTCTGAATTAACTGGAGTCTATGCAGGCTATTCTTGGTTACTCTTAGATAGATTGAATTACAATAATCTAACTGAGAAAGGATAATAGATTGAACTAGGACAGAGAAATGCTGCTGCTGAAAACAGGACCTGACTTTCCTCAGCATCAGGTTGGGCAGACTAGATGGACCATTCTGGTCTTTATCTACCGTAATCTACCAACGTCCCCCGCAATCTCTATACCAAACTTACTACTGGAAACGACGGAAAACCAACATATCAATTACCACAGGAAGGAATCATAACAATCGGCAAACATGAATCTCCTATTGATCCTATTGATCTATTTAATAAGCAATAATATTAAGGACATTATCTCACTCCATTCAAAACTTCACTCTGTTCATTACCCTGACACACCCATTAGGCTTCTAATTAACCAACAGGAAGAAAGAGTTAATCATATTAAAGTAATCACAAGCAACGGTAGACAACATCGTACCCTCAAAAAAAGGACAAGGGAAGTAAAACCTAACAAAATCACCACACTCACCAGACCCATCACAACCACTTCTGTTCCCTGCGCTTACCTCAACACTAGATCGGTAAGGAACAAAGCTTTCTTAATCAAAGATTGGACCATCAGCAAGCAATTAGCCTGCCTCTTTCTAACGGAAACATGGCTATTTTCTGAAGAGGATCCAATATTAAATGACCTTATACCAGATAACTATAAAATTCACATGTTAAATAGCGAAGACAGAAGAGGGGGAGGATTGGCAGTCATCCTTAAGGAAGAACTCAAACTTGACTTAGTAGATTCCAAGATAACCAACCAGTTAGAAATACTAGCCTGCAAAATTAGTAACAAGGATCTAGAAGAATCCCTCTCCTGCATTCTATTCTATGTCCCGCCAAAAAGCTGGTCAAAAGCCAGATAGGACTTCTACGAATTTGATCTACTTAATTCAATTACTCCATCTTACAATATTATAGCAGGAGATGTAAACCTACATTTAGAGATAGAGGACAATCCAGACGCGAAAGATTTTAAAAACTTCCTATCCTCACTCAATTACAACCTCCCTTTACCCACACAAACACACGAAAAAGGCAATCAGTTAGATTTGGTAGCTATGACCACAAAGGAGATCCTAGATCCTTCTATTTCCTTATCTGACTGTATCTGGTGTCACGATATCTGGTCCGACCATTTCACCCACTACTTTAACTTAATCTGGAATCACCCAAAGATAAATAAAGATCATCTCACAAGGGGCCATATCAATCCAGAGGAATACTGGGCACATTATGAATTATGTGAGGAAATAGAAGGGGATGATTTTTGGGAACAGTGGACGAAAACAAGCACATCCATTTTAGATAAAATTGCCCCTAAATGAAACAGTAAAAACTCCTCAAATACTCTGAACTTTAAAAATGAAACAATTAGTAAGACGACTAGAAAGGATCTGGAATAAAACGGGAGAAATATCAGACCAGAACAATTGGAGATCCAACATAAAGGACTACAAACAACTGATAAAAGAAAAACGAAAAGCATTCTACTCATCCAAAATTAATACATCCAATATGAGTTCGAAAGGAATCAACACTAAAGAACTGTTCAACTTGGTTACAAATTTTATTTGACACCACACGTCACAATCAATCCATGCACGATACGAAACTACCGTCAGCAAACGATCTAGCACAGCATTTTGACTCAAAAATTATAAACCTAAGGAACAACTGTCCTACAAACAACAAACACGCACATCAAATAGCCAACAAACACGCACATCAAATACATGGAAACGAAATACCAGTGGATATGATTTGGAACTCCTTTCAGGATCTAAAATGGAATAATTTAATCAAACTCTACAACAAGTATACTAAATCACACTGCATTCTAGATCCCTATCCCCCTGACATTATGAAAGCAGCCCCATTAGACTTCAAATTAAAACTGTGGAGCAATCTGACCAATAATTTCAAAAATGGAAAATTCCTAACTAATAATGGTCACATTAATAATCACCCAATTCCAAAAAATCGTAAACAATCCCTAACATCAGTAACCAACTATAGACCGGTAGCATCCATTCCATTCTTCGTAAAAATAACGGAAGGTCTAGTACATACCCAGTTGATGGACTACCTCGACCAGTTCTCTCTACTACATGAAACCCAATCTGGCTTCAGACCTCTGTTTAGCATCGAGACAGTAATTGCGGCGACACTAGATTACTTACGCTCCTTATTCAGCAAGGGTCATAACACCCTAATCATGATATTTGACATGAGCTCGGCCTTTGACTTGGTGGATTGTGAGAAATTGATACAATGCTTAGACGCAATCGGCATCATAGGAGAGGTATTTGACTAGTTCAAAGGATTCCTCATGTCCCGCACCTATCAAGTACGTTTCAATCACAACCTCTCTAAAACCTGGAGAAACCCATCTGGCGTTCCACAGGGGTTCTCATTATCGCCACTGCTCTTCAACGTCTACATGTCATCACTAGGCGTGCAACTGGCTCAGCGGGGTATAAAATTATTCAGTTACGCAGATGACTTTACAATCATTATCCCATTCACAACTTCTCCCTCTGAAACTACCCCCATGGCAACAGAAGCACTAAACCTGATAGAACAATGGACCACAGAATTCACTCTGAAGCTTAATTCAGAAAAAACTAAATTCTTCATAGCCTCGCCACATCCACTGTCACTAAACTCCACTATGCATCAACAATCTCAGCTACCCTATTCAACCTACAATAAAGGTTCTGGGGGTAATACTGGACCAAGGCCTAACCATGAAAGACCAAGTGGACTCCCTAGTCAGAAAGGGTTTTTTTACTCTCTGGAAACTTAGGTCCATTAGAGCATACTTCGATGCTACATCATTCAGACTTCTGGTACAATCCCTAATAATGAGCCATCTCGATTATTGTAATATTGCCCATCTGGCAATCTCCCAGAAGAACATGCAGAGACTGCAACTGGTACAGAATGTGGCAGTCAGGTTGATCTTTGGGTTGAAGAAGTCCGATCACATAACCCCTTCCTAACAACTCCTGCACTGGCTGCCAATGGAAGCACATGCAAAATTCAAGCTGGGATGTTTCTGCTTCAAGGTACTATTCGGTCTAGCCCCTAAATATATAACTGACCTCTTCTCCTTCTCAACCAACAGACATAAGAGTACACAACTGAAGTTCGTCTCCCCATCGGCTAGAGGATGTAAATTTAAGAGACACCATCAACATCTTCTATCGTATCAAGCAGCCTTATGGGGCAAAGACCTGGAAAAACTAATAACACACGCAAATAACTATGGTGAATTTAGGAAACACCTAAAAACATACCTGTTCTTGAAGTACCTAGGTAACGAATCTGGAGAATTGCTCCCATCACAATCTCTCCCATAAATCTGATCCCTTAAAATGTTAGCCACTAATCTCTAACTATGTATGTTCCACTCAATTTGTAGCATCTTTCTAATCATTGTAAACCGCATAAAACTCACGGTCCTGCTGTTATTATTATTATTATTATGTGATGGCTGAAGGAACATTTTTTTTACTAGAGAGCTAATTTGTTTATGTTTATTAACAGCCAAAAACAGGATCACAGAGGTTTACAATACAATTCATAACAATTTTGAAAAGAACTCCATTCATATAGAAAAGGAAAGAAAGAGAAAAAAATATATACTTTTTTAATAAATGCTTCTCTCTAACCATCAGTTTATCCATAATAATAAAATTAATTAATACATTCACCCATTTATAAAAATAATTAAATAAACAAATACATACAGCAGTCCCAAATACATTCCCTCAATTTAAAAAGGCCAGTTGAAAGAAATGTGCTTTCAAATGTATACGCTTCTTCCTTTCTCAATTCTATAGGCAAACTATTCCATAACCGAGGACTAAACAGAAAAATGCACAATCCCTAGTCGAGGCAAGATGGGCCTTCAAAATGTGAGGAACAACTACTCTATTATCATTCAGAGATCGTGCATAAAATAACACCAAATTAGAAAGATCGAATGGTTGTAACTCAAATAATGCTCTATGTGCCAACAGCAAGGTCTTAAATTGGATCCTAAGTTGCTTTGGTAACCAGTGGAATTTCACATACAGAGGTGTATCGTGATCACGAATATGTGCCTGGCCTAACAGCCGAATCGCAGCATCTTGTACTGATTGTAGGTGCTTTAATTGTCCTCTTCCTATACTGGCATATACTAAATGACCCTAATCTAACTTAGACAATGCAACAGCATGAATTAGCATATGTAATGATTTCTCACCCAAAAAATCTCAAATAGCTCTAAGCTGTCTCAAAGCCCCAAAGCCTTTAGCAACCACAGATGAAATCTGTTCCTCAAAATTCAAACGATAATAGATTATAATCACCAAATACTATGAATTATTTAGAGAAAGATCTAATTGCAGTGGTGGCTTGTTCATTGAATGAGAGGGATGAGTCTATGATGACACCTAAGATCTTAGAGGAAAACTCAATCTGTAGAGATGTCCCTGATCCAGTTTTGGACCAAGCCATAGGAGTTTAGTTTTGGCTTCATTTAAATTCATTTGAACAGAAAATGACCAAGCCTGCAATTTCATTATACACTGAATTATGTTTGCAGAAAGATTTGAAAGATTCAAGTCTACCTCAAGGAGGATGAAAGTATCATCTGCGTACGTATACAGGGATTTGAAAATTGATGATTCAAGATATTTCACATAGATATTGAAAAGGATGGGAGGCAAAGGCAATCCCTGTGGGACTCCACATGACGACTTCCAGGGAAATGAATATTAATACCATCCACATTAACATATAAGATCATAATTGTAGGAAATTAGAAAACCAGCTTAAGACTGCATGCTCTAGGCCTATCAAAAAGTCATGATGGACAACATCAAAAGCCACGGACAAGTCGAATTGTTTGTAATAAGATGGCAAATTTGTTATTCAAATGTAGTTGCTGAACCTTTAGGAGAAATCAGCAAAGTTTCAGTACTGAAATTTGGCCTAAAACCATGTCGATACGGCAAAAGAACAGAAAATCTCATCTAATAAGTGGAGAGTTGACTGGAGATGATAGATTCCATCATTTTAGTTAACAGCGCTATATTTGTAATTGGCCAATAATTTAACAAGATAGTTGGATCTAGGTCAGCTATTTATAGCTTATAATAAGAACTATTTGGCCCATATCAGTAGAAAACTCCCCAACTTCTAAGGCAGAATTTATAAGTTCAGTTAGCCACACAATAGCTTGGGCAAGAATTCTCTCATACAAATATGAGGGAATAGGATCCAAGATACACTTGCATTTCCTCAATTTATAACATAATTGCAAGATCTGTGTCTCAGTTACCGGTTCAAAAGTAACCCAAGCTGAGTGAAGCTTTTATTACATTCAGTACATATAAATGGTTTCTACACTGTGTGATCACTGTATCTTTTTAAATCTGAAAGCTGAGTTAAGCTTTTATTACACTCAGGACATGTAAATGGTTTGTCTGCCATGTAGATATTCTTGTGAAACTTTAGATGTGACAGCCGAGCAAAGCTTTTATTACACTCAGTACATGTAAATGGTTTGTATCCTGTGTGAATCATTTTGTGTCTTTTTAGATTTGGACGCTGAGTGAAGCTTATATTCACTCAGTACATGTAAATGGTTTCTGCCCTGTGTCTTTTAGATCTGGAGGGTGAGTGAAGTTTTATTACACAGTAACATGTACATGATTTGTAATCCTGTATGGATCACTTGGTGGCTTTTTAGAGCGAAAGCTGAGTGAAACATTTCTTGGCACTCAGCACGTGTAAATGGTTTGACTTCCATGTGGATATTCTGTGAAATTTTTAATCTGAAATCCGAGCAAGCTTTATTACACTCAGTACAATGTAATGGTTTGTGCCTTGCATGGATCTTTGGGTGGCTTTTTAGATGGGAAACCTGAGTGAAGCTTTTATTACACTCAGTACATGTATATGGTTTGTGCCCTGTGTGAAATCCTCTCATGAGTTTTTAGATCTGAAAGTCGAAAGAAGCTTTTATTACACTCAGTACATGTATATGGTTGTATCCTGCATGGATCTTTTGGTGGCTTCTTAGATGGGAAACCTGAGTGAAGCTTTTATTACACCAGTACATGTATATGGTTTGTGCCCTGTGTGGATCCTCTCATGATTTTTTAGATGTGAAAGTCGAGCAAAACTTTTATTACACTCAGTACATGTATATGGTTTGTACCCAGTGTGGCTCATTTGGTGGCTTTTTAAATGTGAAAGGTGAGTGAAACTTATATTACACTCAGCACATAAAAATGGTTTGTACCCTGTGTGGATCATTGGTGCCTTTTAGATGTGAAAGCTGAGTGAACCTTTTATTACACTCAGTACATGTATATGGTTTGTGCCCTGTGTGTATCCTCACATGAGTTTGTAGATCTGAAAGTCGAAAGAAGCTTTTATTACACTCAGTACATGTAAATGGTATTGTACCCTGTGTGGATCATTTTGTGACTTTTTAGACTTGAAAGCTGAGTGAAGCTTTATTACACTCAGTACACTGTATATGGTTGTGCCCTGTGTGGATCCTGCTCATGAGTTTTCAGATCTGAAAGTCGAAAGAAGCTTTATTAAAATCAGTACATGTAATGGTTTGTACCCAGTGTGGCTCATTTGGTGTTTTTTTAGATTTGAAAGCCGAGTGAAGCTTTTATACACTCAGTACATGTAAATGGTTTGTGCCCTGTGTGGGTCATTTGGTGGTTTTTAGATGTGAAAGGTGAGTGCAACTTATATTACACTCAGCACATGAAAATGGTTTGTACCCTGTGTGTATCTTATCATGAGTTTTTAGATCTGAAAGTCGAAAGAAGCTTTTATTACACTCAGTACATGCAAATGGTTTGTACCCTATGTGAATCATTTGGTGGCTTTTTAGATCTGAAAGTCGAAAGAAGCTTTTATTACACTCAGTACATGTAAATGGTTTGTACCCTATGTGAATCATTTGGTGGCTTTTTAGATGTGAAAGCCGAGTGTAGCTTTTATTACACTCAGTACATGTAAATGGTCTGTACCCTATGTGAATCATTTGGTGGCTTTTAGATGTGAAAGCCGAGTGTAGCTTTTATTACACTCAGTACATGTAAATGGTTTGTTTCCTGTGTGGTTCATTTTGTGACTTTTAGACTTGAAAGCTTAGTGAAGCTTATTTGGAAGGGTCCTTCTGCTAGGTGTCTCTGGTCCTCAGGGAAGTAACTCAGATCTCTGTCATTTCTCTCACACTTGATGACTCCATCCCTTGAGACCTCTGTAGGGTCTCTCTGGTTCTTTGATTCCTGCTTATAATTCTTTGTGTTAATTTTCTCAGTTTCCTGGGAATTATTCTCACAGACATTTTTCGACAGTGTTTGGATTTGTTCCATTTCAACCGGATCTTCTCCTTGATTCTTTCTCTCTTCCATTCGTGTTGGATCTGATGATCTGCTGGAGAGAAACAGAAGGGATTTCTCATGAGTTATAAAACAGTCGTGGCTTCTATAGATTCCATTATTTTAGTTAACAACAGTATATTGGTAATTGGCCAATAATTTAACAAGATAGTTGGATCTAGGTCAGCTTTTTATAGCTTATAGTAAGAACTATACGGCCCATATCAGTAGAAAACCCCCAACGTCTGTGGCAGAATGTATAAGTTCAGTTATCCACGCAATGGCTTGGGCAGGAATTCTCTTATATAAATATAAGGGACTGGGATCTAATATACACTTGCATTTCCTCAACTTATACATAATTGTAAGATCTGTGTTTCAGTTACAGGTTGAAAAGTAACCCAAGTTGAGTGAAGCTTTTATTACACTCAGTACATGTAAATGGTTTCTACACTGTGTGGTAAATGGGATTTACTATACTAACCTGCCTAAACATGCCCCCGTTGGTTTTTAGTAAGTGCACAAACACGATAGCCAATTAACATTTAAATTTATTCAAAGTTATTTCATAACAGAATAATCTTACAAGGCTCATAAACAATTATGATTTGTACAATGGAAATTCATCTCTTCACAGCAGAGTAATGGCATCTTGCTGAAGGGAGGAATTGCTATTTGCCATAGCAATACTGTCACTTATATACATCATTTGTCCTTCCCCTCATATGATTTAAGGCATTTCATACATGGTAGGGGAGTGGCTTTCACTTAACAAAGACCTTCTTCGCTTTATAGATAACAGGCTGAAAGAAAAGTTGTTTAAGATATAACAGTTATATATCTTTACAGTAATTTACATAAAAGAAGATTATAATGTATTAATTTTAATAGAACTTAGGTTGAAATTTACCAACGCAATACAACCCTTAAGGAAGGAATATCTCTCTTAACCAGTATTTGTCTTATGTCTTAGAATGAATCAATGTAGCCCTCTGACTAACGAAGAACCGACAGTCTGGGCTTTTTCCTGTGTCTGACTATGTCTCGGTAAAACAAACACAAAACAGCCCCTTAATGAGAATCACTAATGCTCTCCTATATTGAGCCCAAGAAGCCCCCCTTCTCATCTAAGAAGGCAAGCAGGCCTCACAGACTTCAAGGTCAGGTAGGTCAAACTCCATATGTTGCTTCTGGATTGTCCAAAATCTAAATCTTTATAGTATTAGCTTTATATGCACATTTCATATTTAAATACACACACACATACCTACATCTACAGTACTCCCCCTAGATTCGCGGGGGGTCCGTTCCAGGACCCCCCACAAATCAGAGGGCAGCGGGGAGAGCAGCCAGAGCACTGCAAGTGCAGGAAATCACTCGTGGTTCGCTCCGACCGCCTCTTCCTGCACGAAGTCGGGCCTTATCCAATCAGGAGCTGCGAATGACTGGGGACTGCGAACCACCGACCGTGAACAACCGGGGGAACACTGTATATCATAATTCTTATGAAAGTACATGCCTTGCTCAGGAATGTGAAACCCTCTATCTTCCTTACCACTACCAGTCTAAGAGCCATCTGGTATTAATTAAGCCATAAGGCTGTAGGCGGGAAATTTGGACAAAGATAAGGAAAAAGAACTTATAATTTAAATACCGCTACAAATATTTTATATATTTACTTTCCCTAAGTCCAGTTTAACCAGCAAATTACATCAATAGCATATTATTATGCCCTTCTCTCGATATAATTTTCTGATCATTTGTTAATTATCCTGATATGGATTTATGATGTTCGCTTATAACACACTCTGTCCAGACTTAGAAGGTCTTTCACGCCCTGCTATTTGCTCTGCGCTGTTTCCGCCAGACAGCGCCTTGCTCAGAGGATCACTTTGTGTCTTTTTAGATGTGAAAGCTGAGTGAAGCTTTATTATACTCAGTACATGTAAATTGTTTGTGCCTTGGCTTGAGAATTGGTCAGTTTTCTATCTGCAAAGCATTTTTTCAAGCATTTATCTCGAGACAGTGCCGGTTTGTGATTTGTTCCTTGGAAATGGCAGCGTGTCAATTCTCTCAAAGGTGCCAAAAGACCGAGTGCTCTAACCTTAATCTATAGGTTTTGCATGTAGCTATAGGAATCGCCTGTATCCCACTCGTGCTCTGCCTATTTGCACACCAGCCCCTCGTACTTACCTGCAATAGCTCTTAGGTGCTATTCTATAAGATAGTGGCTAAAAGTATTTATGAGCATGAAGTAATGGCCCCTGATCCAGAGTCCTATTGAAACATGGTTACCGTTGGGTCACATTTGTCTCTACTTTGACTTATAGATGGGAGAACAGCCTGTGGATGGAGTATGGACACATATGACTGTTCTATATGGTTCAGGAAAAGCACACCTTAAATCTAAATCAAGATATAGAATAAAAAGGATGCACCACCCAGAAATTGAACTCAACCCCTCATATGTAGTGAGGATGCACAAAGAGTGTATGGTGCAGTGGTTAAAGCTTAGCACCCTGGGATTGTGGGTTCAAGCCCATGCCACTCCTTGTGACCCTGGGCAAGTCACTTAATCCCCCCATTGCACCAGATACATAGATAGATTGTAAGCCCACCAGGACAGACAGAGAAAAGTGCTTGAGTACCTGAATAAATTCATGTAAACCATTCTGAGATCCCTTGGAATACTTAAACTGATGAGGTAAACATTTTCTCGGTCCTCAAGCAACTCAATGTTCAATCATTCTAATACTTAACTTCTGAGAAGTCTGTCCCACATGACTAACATAATGTATTATCTTAGAGAGAGGAAAAAGATAATGGTTCGTTTTTCATCATTCCTAGATACAGGCCAAGTAAGCACGTGCCTCAGGCCCGAAGCGTTGAGGGGGGCCCAGAATGCTGCCTGCTCTGGTGACGTCAGTCTATCTGCCTCTGTGTCCAGCTCCAGGTGTCCAAGTTTTGCCTCCTCATGCTTTCTTCAGTGCAGCCAAACTCGCAGTCTTCAAAATGCCGTGGGCTACATGCTGCCTGCGGCTGACCCGGAAGCCCATTCCTCTGATGCTGGAATTTTGCGTTAGAAGGAAGGCTTCTGGGTCAGCTGTGGGCAGCGTGTAGGAACCGCCCATAGCCTTTTGAAGACTGCAAATTCAGCTACTTGATCTTCTAGACCCGGGTCAAGAGTGTACACTCTCGCAGAAGGGGAACGTATGAGGGCAGAAGCAGGGAGGGGGCAGGTCCAGGGAGCCCAGTGTACTTGGGTGCCTAGGGTCCAATGAAGAATTCATTTTGTCCTTGATACAGCGCATTATAGAGTATTATATAGTTTGTTTCTTGACCCCTTTGGTCCCGTCTTCCCTTTCCCATTAATTCTAATCTAATGTTCTATTTGTGAGTTGCACAAACCTATACAAGCTCTAGGCGACTGAAGAGTAAAACAGGGAGGGAAGGGGGAGAAGGGGGAAAGGGACATATAGGAGGAAAGGAAAAGGCAGATATTAACTGTCAAAGAGGTAAGTTTTCAGTTTTTTTCAGAAGGAGTAGTTGGCCTCCTTTCTGATAGTTTCTGGGAGATCGTTCCAGGTTTTTACCTCCCAGATAGGTTAGCATGGAGTTGAAAATTTGCTTGTATTGAAGGTTCCTTATGGGCGGTAGGTTCAGTTGAATTTTGTTACGGATTCTTATGGATGTGGACCAGGTCGCTGAGAATATCTAGGTACTAGGTATGAGAAGTTTGCTATCAAGACCTTAGCATTTGAATCAATTCAAACTCACTTTACAAGGGACAGAATCACCAGGTCCAAAAATTTTTTTCGCCCCTCTCACCACCTTTATGACTGCATGGAAACAGGTCCCTTTCCAATCCCTGTGGTTAACCTCTTCCCACCGTCCCTTAAGACCAACGCAAAAAAGACAACGACTCCTAAAAAACCTACAACACTCGGAGCCGTTGGCTCCTCTAGATCATTACAAGCTATCTGTAGCTTACCTGAACATTCGTTCAGTCAGGAATAAGGCACAACTGGTCAATAGACTGGCTGGAAGAAACCCATCTGGATATTCTACTTCTAACTGAAACATGGTTAACCTCTGATTAGGATATCATCATAGGGGATATACTACCTTCAGACTACAAAATTATCTTTTATCAAGAATCAAAAAAAAGAGGAGGTGGTTTAGCAATAATTCTCCGAAACCATCTTAAAGTTCCAAGTGTTTACACTCCAAATTGACTACTGGCCTGGAAATTCTCACTTGTAAAATATCTAAGAGATTGCAAAGATAACTTGATCCTCACAATATTTTACATCCCCCCCAACAAATGGCACCTAGCAAAAGAGGAATTCTACAAATTCCTCCTTGCAAACTCGGTAGCCGGTGCCTACAACTTTATAGCCAGGGATGTTAATTTACACCTCAAAAAGGCAGACAATTCCAATGAACTTGTCCAATATTTTTAATATTTGATAAATTACTGTTTTTATTTGCTTACTTTAATTCCTTCCTTTAATTTTTATAATGTATACCGTCTAGACATGTATTTTATAGACGGTATATCAAAAATAAAGAAACTTGAATGTAACCGATCTACTTTCCTTCCTTACATCATTAGGGTTCTCCAAACCATCCCCAACTAAAACCCACCAGAAAGGTCACCACTTAGATCTGATCACATTCCTTTCTAATGCCCTAACGACCCCCAGTATAAGTCTCAAAGGTGAAACCTGGTCTTATACTCCCTGGTCGGACCATCTCTTATGCAACTTTGAACTATGCTGGATTAAAAGACAACTTAAAACAGAACCAAGGAACAACTTCAAAGAGAAAACTATTTGCACAAGAGGACAGCTGAACCCGGTAGAATTTTGGACGCACTATAGCTTAATCTCCAACCCAGCTTTTGACCCTAACTTCATTTTTAGGATGGAAAAACTTTAGTGATCAAGTCTTAAACGACATAGCCCCTCTGAAAAAACGTAAAAAAAGACGTTTATCAGACAACTGGTATGATACCGACTTAATGGTCTTAAAGCGAGAATTACGCAAATTGGAAGAATATGGTTCAAAACAGGGAAAGAAGAAGATAGACTTACTTGGCGACTAAAAGGTTAAAGATACAAAATAATGATCAAAGAAAAGTGTAGCAAACATTACTCCCAAAAAATTAATTCTCCTACTTTAAATAGTCACAAACTCTTCAAATAGTCAATTCTTTGTTTGATACTGAATTCCACAAGCGCTCCAATACAGACTCCCCACCCCCTGCGGCGATCTTAGCTGGACTTTTTCGCTACAAAAATCCACAAATTGAGATTGTCTCTTGCAGGTTCAAGCATAGATTTACCTATCATGTTTCCTGCCTCAGACAAAAAGGTAAAGCTGTTGATATGACCTGAATCACTTTGAAAACCCAGACTGGAGCCACTTCCTCAGCTTTACTCAAAATATGTAAAATCCAATGGCTGAACTTTTTACTGGGTTTCATCATGCATGCGTACCGGTAATTCCCAGAGAAACTTGGTCATATCCTCATGACTCCTATTATCAAAAACCCAAAGGAGTCCGTTTCCTTGACGGCCAACTACAGATCCATTGCCAACATGCCATTCTTCTTAAACTAATGGAAGGTCTGGTTAACATCGACCTCACAGAATATTTAGAGAAGTTTAACATTCTACAGATTCTCAATCTGGCTTCTGAACAAATTACAGCACTGAAACAGTTTTGGCCTCCATGACTGACCATCTTTTCCATTTGTTTTCCTGGGAAAAAAGTGCACTGGTACTGCAGTTTGACCTGAGAAGTGCCTTCGACCTTGTTGATCATGACCTCCTGCTTAGATGCCTTGATTCCATCGGCATTTCTGGACAGGTACTAAACTAGTTCACTGGTTTCCTAAAAAAATGTACATACCAGGTCTACAGCGAAGGAGCCTACTCTCAAGCTTGGTCCAATCCTGCGGAGTGCCACAGGGCTCCCCACTCTCCCCCTCACTCTTCAATATCTACATGGCTTCACTGGGAAATATGTTATCCGATTTAAAACTGAAATCATACATATATGCAGATGATATAACAATTATTATTCCCATACCTCATTGACCCAAGAGACAGAACAATTCATCTCATCCGTCCTTACCAAGTAGAACATTGGACCTCCAAACTAAAACTGAATCCCGAAAAAACCAAGATTTTCTTGGCAAGTCCCAATAACAAGATCTGTGAACACCTCCTTGAGACTAAATTGGATCAGATTACCCAATTAATCCCACACCAAAATCCTTGGCATCACCCTGGACCGAAACCTGACGTTTGAAGATCACAGCCAAAAACGTTTTTTCTAGTGCGTGCCGCAAATGGTTCCACCTGTTATACCCCGAAGTTATTGCTCAAGCCTTCCTTTCTTATTATCAACCCTCTACAACACCAGAGCATATAGGATCTCAAATTCAAATTGATGCAGGTTCTGAACTGATGCCTGAGGAAGCAGATGATTCTGTCAGCCCCTATATTAGAAGAGGAAACTTTGTGGGCGATTTTTACCTTTAGCTCATGGGAAGGCTCCTGGGTTGGATGGCTTTATGAATCGTTTCTATAAATGTTTTAGGCATTTATTAGTTGGTCCCCTTATCCGGGCTTTTAATAGTTTGGATCAGGGTATGGAGTTGCCTTATTCTTGGAGATTGGCAGGTGTGACGCTTATTTTGAAGCCATGGTAAGGATTCTGCTCAATGTGGCTCATACAGACTGATCTCGTTGTTAGATACAGACTATTGGACAAACTCGGGTAATTTATTCCAGGCACAGGGGTAAGCTAGATGAAAGGAACGAAGTCTGGAATTTGCAGCTGGAGGAGAAGGGTTAAGCTAAGTTTAGGCAGAAATAAGATTTTTTAAATGCTTTGGGATCCTTTTGTGTAAAGTTTGAGACCTGTATTTCTGATCTCGTGGCCAGTGTGTGCAATTCTGTCCAGTTCCTGGCACATCCAAGAGGGACCATCTCGACATTGCTCTATGAAATTGCACTGGGTTACCTTGTTTTGTCTTTAGTTTTTAACGCATTACATAAGGACCCACCACACCAAGTCTAGTAATGTCTGTACATAATTACCATATATTTGCTTAATACCCTTCTAGAGAATGACACACTTAATCTCTGTCCCTGCCCCTTCCCATTCCCCATAAGCACTATCTCCATCGACTCTGTCCTTATTTGCACAAGCCTCAAACACTTATGAGTTTATATCAAGTATAAAAAGGAGAGTGTGGTGTAGTGGTTAGAACTAGAGCCGCAGCACGCTGAGATTGTTTCATTAAAATTTCAATATACCACAATATCATAGATTCAATTAAACACGAGGTCTCGATTATTAACTACACTTCTCCCTCGTTATTTCGCGGGGGATACGGGCAGAGCCGGACAGCGAATGCCAAAAAACCGCGAATATCCAGCTCTGACCCACCCCCACCTCCCTGCCGCCTTTCCGGCCTTACCTGGTGGTCTAGAGCACAGTTCTTCAACCGCCGGTCCGCAGAAAATTCCTGCCGGTCCGCGCAGGGCCGGCGAGATGGACGCTGTTAAATTTCCTGCCCTGGTGGTGTTCGGGAAATCTTCTGTTCCTCCCAGCCTCGGGCGATCAAGACAGGCTGCTGACGTCGGCAATCCCTCTGAGTCTCGCCTATGCGGATACAGGAAGTTGAAACAAAATAGGCGGGACTCAGAGAGGGAAGGTCCCGACATCGGCATCCTGTCTTGATCACTGCCCCTGCCGAGTCGCCGAAGAGATGCTGCGGGGGAAGCGGCAAGTAGAAGGGATGATGCGCGGTGGTCAGCGTGCGCAGGTGGGGGCAGCGTGTGGATTGGGGCCATCAGCAGGTCTGTGTGCGAAGTCTGCCCACGTGCAGGATGCTGCGTATAGGGGCTCTCCGGCTCGTCTTGGGCGGCAGGGCCTGCGGTGCAAAGTTTTTGCCGGCTTGGGGGGGGGGGGTCGCGAATGTGCAGGGAGCCTTCAATAGTGGCTGTCTCCTCTCCTAGCAGCTCTGTACTTACCAGGGCAGTGATTCACTTTGGCAACTTCCCCTTCCTCAGAGGCAGCAACGACCAAGGCTGCCTATAGGAAATCACTGCTGCAGGCAAGTACTGAGAGCTGCCTGGATGGAGAGGAAGCCCACTGTATGGAAGCTGGGAAGCTGCTGGATAAAGGGGAGCTGCTACTGCACCTGGAGGTAGAAAGAGAGATGCTGCCTGGGAGGGGAAGAGGGAAAGGGATGGGAAGAGAGCTACTGTTGGATAGGGGGAGGAGGGAAGGGAGATGGAAAAAAGGAAGGAAACAGCTGGCAGGGAGATTAGAGGAGGGAAAGGAGAGAGACAGGAATGAGAAAGTAGAGAGAGATTGATGTTGGAAAGGGATCAGCAGAGAAATGAGAGAGGGATAAATATGCTAGATCTGGTGTAGGAGAGATAAAAATGAAGAAAGCAGTGAAGCTGGAATGAATGATGTAAAAAGGAGAGAGGAGGCACAGGCTGGATGGAAAGGAGAGAGTGGCATAGAAGAAGTCAGATACATATTGAAGGAGGAGAGGCCAGACAGTGGATGGAACGGGCAGACGCTGGAAGGAGAGTGGAAAGAAGATGAAAGCAGAGACCACAAAAGGTAGAAAAAAATCATTTTATTTCTATTTTGTCATTACAATATATTAGATTTGAAATATATATACCTGCTACTGCTAGAAACATAACTGGGACTGCAAAGCCTAACACTATTTCTATCATGTGTGACTGCAGTATTCTGTTAGCATGATATTTCTGTGTAGCTTCTGTAATAATTTGGCTTGTTCAGTTTTCTTGATAGTAAAGGGGATATATGTGAAGGGGAGGGGAGACAGGGGGTTTGTTGGTCCTTGCTCTGAATATTTATTTTATAAAATGACAATTGTACAGAATATTGTTTCTTTTTTATACTTTAATAAAATACGTTCAATATAAAATCATTAACTGAGGCTTGTGCAGATGGGATCAGATGGTTTGTGGGGACCGAGCTTGCGGAGAGGAGCGAAAATGTGTTTTTTTTTATTTCAGTCTTAGTAGTTTGCTGGTCCACAAATAATTATTTTATTTCTGCCAGTCCACGGGTGTAAAAGGTTGAAGAACACTGGTCTAGAGGGCTTTCGGGGCAGGAGCAATCTTCCTACGCTCCGGCCCCCATGCAGATTGCCATGAGGAAATGGCTGCTGTGAGTTCCCGTAGTCTCTCAAGACTACGCCGGGAACTCCCCTACTAGAGAATGACACGGTGACAAATTCATCACCGTTCCCGTCCCCGTGGATAACCGCGGAAATAATCCCATGTCATTTTCTAGTATCTATTTCAACCTCTGTCCTTCTACACCAGCATTCTTCAAAGCAAAGCTTGCGGGTCAATGGTTGTGCCCAATTATACTCTGATTCTTCAATCTCTCCTTAAAGAATGACATGAGATGGTTTCCCACGGTTATCCGCGGGGACGGGAACGGTGATGAATTTTGTCACCGTGTCATTCTCTACTCCCTACAGCCATTTCCTCATGGCGATCTGCATGGGGCAGGAGCGTAATAATAATAATAACTTTATTCTTATATACCGCCACTATACTTGCGACTTCTAGGCGGTTTACAATGAAGAAAAAATGTACAGACCGCGAATTACAGAGTATAGCATTGAACATCTAGTGATAGTAACAGGAGAGTTACAGGGTCTGTGTATTACACAGTTTCACAATGAGTAGCATTTATACAGTCAACGGTATCGGAGCATAAGTAGGAGAGAGAAAGGAGATTGCGCTTTGAGTTACAAAGGTGCAAGACTGCAAAGGTGAAAAAGATAACATAAGATGTTAATGAGAAGTAAGTTGTTAACTTGGCACATTTGAACGAAGGACGGGCACCAGTGGGAAAACTGGTAACGATTAAAGGTAGAAATTTTGGTGGAAGAGGGTAGATGGACTCCTTGGATGGGAGGAGGCTCCGATTTTTAGGGGAGAAGTCTGGTTAGGTTATAAATTTTTTAAACAAGGTGTGTTTTTAGTTCTTTCCTAAAGATACTATATGATTCTCTGATGGCATCAGTGAAGTAGCCTATCCAAGTTTGCAGTCTACCTGCTTGGAATTTGAATGTTCTATCAAAGAAGGTACGATATCTACAGACTATGATATTTGGGTAGGTAAAGAGGTTACGGTTTCTGATAGGCCTAATAGAGGAGGTGGAATTCGAAGTGAGGTAGTAGGTAGCTGGGGGGCCAATCCCCAGATTAGTTATAGCAGAGGCAGGAGAATTTGAATAGAATTCGTGCTTCAATTGGTAACCAATGAAGGAGTTTGTAGAATGGACTAACATGATCGCTCTTCTTTAGTCCGAATATTAGACGGATGGCCGTATTTTGAACTATTCTCAGTTTTCTCACATTTTTTTTAGGTATTCCCAAGTATGACAATGTTATAGTAGTCCAGGGTGGATAAAATCAGTGATTGTACCAATATTCTGTAAGGATAGCGAGTCGAAGTATTTTTTTATGGTTTTCAGTTTCCAGAGGATGAAGAAACATTTTTTTGTCACCGAGTTTATGTGATCGGTCAGGGTCAGGTGGGTGTCCGGGTGACTCCCAGTATTTTTATGGTTTTTAGTATTGGGTGATCATGGCCATTCTACATGTATTAGTAGTTGCGGAGATTTTTTTCGTTTGGGCTAGCAAGGAAATCTTTGTCTTTTCTGAGTTTAATTTCAGTTTGAAGTTTAAAGTCCATTTTTCTATTTCGAGCATGATGGAGGAGATATGTTTTGAGTTGGTTGAGGTCACATTTGTTATTGGTATAAAGTATGGAGATGTCATCTGCGTATATGTAATAGGTTCGGTTGAGCTTTTGTAAAAGGTGGCCTAGAGAAGAGATGTATATATTGAACAAGGTGGGGAGATAGGGGGGAACCTTGTGGGACTCCCGAGGGCTTTTCCAGGGTTTAGAGTAATTTCCTTCATGGACCACTTGATAAGATCGTTTGGTTAGGAAACCTTGGAACGAGGTCCACACTCTTCCTGATAGTCCCATTTCATCTAGGCACCCTAAGCATAGTTTTGTGGTCCACGAGATCGAAGGCACTGCTGAAGTCTAACTGTAGGATCAAGACGCTGGAACCTTGATTGAAAAGGTCGTATAGGTGGTTAAGGAGAGAGCCTAGGTGTCTCAGTGCTGAATCCTTTTCCTGAATCCAGATTGGTGGTCATTTAGGAGAGAGTACTTATCTAAGTGATTTACTAATTCCAAGTTGACCAGCTCTTCCAGCATTTTGGTGAAAAGGGGGGTACTCGCTATGGGTCTGTAGTTGGACGCCAGTGTGAGCGAGATCTTCTGGTCTTTGGGTATGGGTGTGATTAGGATGTGTCCCATATTTTCCAGGTAAGTTCCGTTTTTGAGAGAGTAAGTTGTCCAGTTAAATAGGTCCCTCTTAATTCTGGTATTGCATCTTGCATGATCTTAGACGGGCATTCATCTAGTAGACAATTTGATTTGGAGTATTTGTTGAAGAGTGCAAGGAAGTTATTCCAATCTGGGGCTCGAAGTGGTTCCAGCTCATATCGCCTTTGGATTCACTATTCTGCGATTGAGATTGAGTTCGAGATTGGGTGGAGCAGGGGGTATTGAGGCTCTTAGGTCGGTGATTTTTTTCCTAAAGTGGTTGGCTAGGGTGGAGATCTCTGGGATTTGATCGTGATGGTTCTGTAGTATCTGTGTGGTGTCCTGTTATTTTGCTTACTAGTTTGAATAGTTCTCTACTGTTTGTATTGGCTGTTCCTATTTTCTGTGCATAACTGTTATAACGTTTTCTTTGATCCGATTTTTGTAATTTTTCATTTTTTTCTTTCCATTTAATTTTATCTTCCACTTTGTCAGTTTTTTGCCATACTCTTTCCAGTTTTCTGAGATCTTGTTTGAGGGCTAGTAATTCGGCATCATACCATTCTTTTGATGCCCTTGTGTTCTTTTTGTATGATTGAACCGAAGCTATTTGATTTAGTGTGTCTTTTGTGAATTTATGCCATCTAGTGGGGAAGTCTTGCTCTTCCTCTATTTTGGGGTGTAGTTCATAATGGGTCCAGAATTCTGTTGGATTGGTGATGTTTCTGCAGGTGACTGTTTTTTTCAAACTGGTTTTGTTTATATGTTTTGCTGTGGGTGTTTCTTTTGCCAACATAATTCAAAATTGAAAGTATAGTGATTTGGCCATTATGTTCTTAACCCAGTTTCCTGTATGTATTGTATTTTTCTTGTGTCGGGGTCTTTGTGGGAAAAAGTGACGATGATCCATTTGGTGTCCCTTTTCGTAGTGTTTCCTCTTTGTCAGGAATTCTAGGTATTTAGGAACAAATCGATTTCTGTCACTTCTGGTTTTTCCTTTTCCTCTAGGTGAACATTTATGTCACCCAGAAGTATGTTGTATGGGCCTTTTATGGTATTGGATGAAAGGTATTCAAAGAATTCTTCTTTTGCACTTGACCATTTTTTGGGGGGGATGTAGAATAGTGTAGCTATTAGAGATTCTTCCAGTTCTGGGTTGGTGATCTTACAGGTGATGATTTCCATTTCTTCAGTGATTTTTGAGTCCATTCTGGTGAAAAGTAGCATTTAAGGAAGATCGCTCCTGACCCGAAAGCCCGCTAGACCACCAGGTAAGGCCGGGAAGGCGGCAGGGAGGTAAAAAATATGGGTTTTTTAAATTTTCCCCCTCCTCAGAAAAAAATCGCGATTATGTGAAATCGCGAGTGCAGAAACCGCGTATGGGGATGGAAAGTGTACAACAAATGCACAGACATTACAGACTTAAACATAGGGGAAGTTGGGGAGAACTACAATAACTACAGACTTGGGAGTTCTGATTGACAAGTCGATGAAGCCATCCCTGCAATGTGCGGTGGCGGCGAAAAGGGCAAACAGAATGCTAGGAATGATAAAGAAGGGGATCACAAACAGATCGGAGAAGGTTATCATGCTGCTGTACCGGGCCATGGTGCGCCCTCACCTGGAGTACTGCGTACAGCAACTGGTCGCCATACACGAAGAAGGGACATGATACTACTCGAAAGGGTCTAGAGAAGAGCGACCAAGATGGTATACCCTAGAGCAGGGGTGTCCAATGTCGGTCCTCGAGGGCCGCAATTCAGTCGTGTTTTCAGGATTTCCCCAATGAATATGCATGAGATCTATTTGCATGCACTGCTTTCAATGCATATTCATTGGGGAAATCCTGAAAACCCGACTGGATTGCGGCCCTCGAGGACCGACATTGGACACCCCTGCCCTAGAGGAAAGGAGAGACAGGGGAGATATGATTCAGACGTTCAAATACTTGAAGGGTATTAACGTAGAACAAAATCTTTTCCAGAGAAAGGAAAATGGTAAAAACCAGAGGACATAACTTGAGGTTGAGGGGTGGTAGATTCAGGGGCAATGTTAGGAAATTCTACTTTACAGAGAGGGTAGTGGATGCCTGGAATGCGCTCCCGAGAGAGGTGGTGGAGAGTAAAACTGTGACTGAGTTCAAAGATGAGTGGGATGAACACAGAAGATTTAGAATCAGAAAATAATATTAAATATTGAACTAGGCCAGTACTGGGCAGACTTGCACGGTCTGTGTCTGTGTCTGGCCGTTTGGTAGAGGATGGGCTGGGGAGGGCTTCAATGGCTGGGAGGGTGTAGATGGGCTGGAGTAAGTCTTAACAGAGATTTCGGCAGTTGGAACCCAAGCACAGTACCGGGTAAAGCTTTGGATTCTTGCCTCAGAAATAGCTAAGAAGAAAAAATTAAAAAAAAATATTTTAATTGAATCAGGTTGGGCAGACTGGATGGACCATTCGGGTCTTTATCTGCCGTCATCTACTATGTTACTATGGTTAAGGGGTTGGAGGAGCTACCGTACAGTGAAAGATTAGAGAAACTGGACCTCTTATCCCTCGAACAGAGGAGATTGAGAGGGGGCATGATCGAAACATTCAAGGTACTGAAGGGGATAAACTTAGTAGACAAGGACAGGTTGCTCACCCTCTCCAGGGTAGGGAGAATGAGAGGGCAATCTCTAAAGTTGAAAGGGGATAGATTCCGTACAAACGTAAGGAAGTTCTTCTTCACCCAGAGAGTGGTAGAAAGCTGGAACGCTCTTCTGGAGGCTGTTATAGGGGAAAACACCCTACAAGGATTCAAGACAAAGTTAGACAAGTTCCTGCTGAACAAAAACGTGCGCTGGTAGAGCCAGTCTCAGTTAGGACACTGGTCTTTGACCAGAGGGCCGTCGCGTAAGCGGACTGCTGGGCATGATGGACCGTTGGTCTGACCCAGCAGCGGCAATTCTTATGTTCTTATGCCCCACTTAGTTCATGATGATCAGGCGGGTTTTATTGAGGGGAGACAAACTTTTGACAATATCCGTACACTGCTTCATTTGATATGGTTTGTACAGCATGAGAATTTACCAGCTTTGCTGTTGAGTGTCGATGCTGAAAAGGCCTTTGATCGGGTGTCCTGGCCCTTTTTGTTGAGCACTTTATCAGCAATGGGTGTTGGGGGGGGGAAATTTTTATTTATTTATTTTTTTAATGTCTTTATTAGCAAATTTTATATACAAAGCCTTTAGCAGCTCTCCGTATTAATGGGAGTTATACTGATAATTTTATGTTGGCACGAGGGACCAGATCAGGGCTGTGCTCTTTCGCCCTTTACTTTTTACATTGGCTATGGAGCCTTTGGCCTCTCATGTTCGAGCCCAGCAGAATATTCATGGTGTGGTGTGTGGTGGGCTTTCCACAAAATTGTTGATGTTTGCTGACGATGTTATTTTTACGTTAACTCACCCACGGACTTCTTTATCGGGGATCATTGATGCATTGACTCGATATGGTGAGATTTCTGGTTTCCGCACTAATATGAATAAATTGGAGATTCTTAATTTATCAGTGAACCCCAAAGATAGTGCTGTGTTGAAGGCTAGGTATCCTTTTAAGTGGGCATCTAAATGCATCCGTTACTTGGGAGTTAATTTAACGGCGCAGCCCCAATCTTTATTTGATGTTAATTTTCCGCCGCTTTTGAAATCACTTTGGGCTGATTTGGATAGATGGGAGAATACCTCCATATCTTGGTATGGTCGTATTCAGAGTGTGAAGATGTTGGTTTTACCAAAATTGCTTTATCTTTTTCAAGCTTTGCCTATTCCATTGCCGGCAACTTTCTTTCGGGGGTGGCTAGAAAAATTTTTCAATATATTTGGAAAGTCAACCTCTGCGGGTACCGAGGAGTGTATTGCATCAATTTCGGACCCAGGGGGGTTATGGCGGTACCTTATTTACGGCGCTATGTGGCGGCTCAATTAAAGTGTTTTTTAGCTTGGTGTAAGATCCATCAGAAGAGCTGGGTTCGCTTGGAAAGAATTTTGGGCTCTGAGGAGCTGTGTCGGGTGCTGCCTTGGTTACCGATGGGGAGGCTCGACAGCTGTTTAAGGGGCTAATCCGTTTCTAGCATCACAGTCTGATATCTTCAGTCTTACGGGGCCCTCGGTAACCAGAGGACACTCGCTGAAAATCAGAGGAGGGAAATTTCAGGGTGATGCTAGGAAGTACTTCTTCACCGAAAGGGGTGGTCCGATCATTGGAACGAGCTGCCTCAGCGGGTGATTGAGGCCAGCAGCGTAGTTAGATTTCAAGAGGAAATGGGATATTCATGTGGGATCTCTAGGAGAGTAAGAATCAGGGAGTGGGTCACTGGTATGGGCAGACTCGATGGGCTATGGCCCTATTCTGCCGTCAATTTCTATGTTTCTATATTTGTGGTGTGGGCTAGAACACGGACCGTTCTTTCTCGCACTAGACTTTATTATCGTAGTACCCCCGTTGTGGGTGGTGGCGGATTTTTTAACCTGGCAGAGTCGATCCTTGTTTCGTATTTGGGATCAGCAGGGTCTTATGGATTTGGGGGATTTTGTGGAAGAAGGTAAATTAGTATCATTTTCTGATTTGAGGGAGGCTTATGATTTATCGGTAAATGATCACATTTGCTATCACCAGGTGGCGTATTTTATTGGTCGCAGGGCTCTTCATGAGCTTTGCTTAGAGGAGACCCCCTTGGAGTGGGCGATTATGGAGAGTAGTAGTCAAGGGTGTATTTCTAGATTTTATAGAACTCTTATTCAACAACAGCCCCCCCCCCAATTAAATTTATCTCTGTCTGGGAGGGACTCTTAAGACTAGTTCAACCAGCTATTAATTGGGAGCGGGTATTTCTCCACTTGCTCCGTGTTTCTATAGCTAGCTCTTTGTTGGAAAATGGATACAAGATGCTGTACCAGTGGTACCTTACACCCATACGTCTCCATAAAATGTACCCACAGGTGTTAAATTTATGCTGGAGAAATTGTGGTCAGCCAGGTACTTTTCTTCACATTTAGGTGGGACTGCTTGTGGGTTATCCCCTACTGGCCTATTGTCTGACATCTTACATACCACTCTTATACGAAAAATAGGTTGTGCTCTTTTACATCTTCCGTTGGCTCCGTTGCCTGCTAAAGCACATAAGCTTGTTTTATCTTTACTGCTGCTAGACCTTTATTGGCAGCCCATTGGAAACAGCCTTTTCCCCCAGGTCGGATTCACCTATTCCAGAAAGTGGACTTTATTTTTCGTATGTCTAAATTGACTGCTTTGTTACATAATCGTCTTACCCCCTTTTGTAAGGTGTGGGATCCCTATATTAGATGGTGAGAAAGTTCCTCATGACCTATGATTAGTAATATATTCGTTATTTGCAATCCTTTTCTATTTCTATTGTTTGCATTACTGACCCTGGGGTGGGGGAGGGAAGGATGGTTTGGTTTTTTATTGGATGTATTCTTGTGCATTGTACTGAAGAGTTACGGTACAACATTCTGTGTTATTGAGAATATGGGGGGTAGAGAGGGACTGTTTAATCTGGATTTTTGATTTTCTATTTGTTATACCTCTGAGGCTTTGTATTTCTTCTGAAAAACTTTCAATAAAAATGCTTTCTCACGCTATGGAAACTTTGTACCATTAGCTCTATGAACGTGGAGATGATGTGGTATACAAACCTAAGGATTAGATTAGATTAGATTAAACAGTACTTCGATTTCTTTT
>NW_022985885.1:0-39613 GCF_902459505.1 Geotrypetes seraphini
AAATTCTGAAAAAAAATTTGGGATTTTTGAAAAAATTCTGAAAAAATTAAAAAAAATTCTGAAAAAATTTTTTGGGAGTTTTGAAAAAATTTTGAAAAAAATCAAAAAAATTTTGGGGACTTAGAAAAAATTCTAAAAAAATTTTAAAAAAATTCTGAAAAAAATTTTGGGTTTTTGAACAAATTCTGAAAAAAAATCAAAAAAATTTTGGGGACTTAGAAAAAATTCTGAAAAAAATTTTAAAAAATTCTGAAAAAAATTTTTGGGATTTTTGAAAAAATTCTGAAAAAAATCAAAAAAATTTTGGGGACTTAGAAAAAATTCTGAAAAAAATTTAAAAAAATTCTGAAAAATTTTTTGGGATTTTTGAAAAAATTCTGAAAAAAATCAAAAAAATTTTGAGGACTTAGAAAAAATTCTGAAAAAATTTTTTAAAAATTCTGAAAAAAAATTTGGGATTTTTGAAAAAATTCTGAAAAAAATTTAAAAAAATTCTGAAAAAATTTTTGGGATTTTTGAAAAAATTCTGAAAAAAATCAAAAAAATTTTGGGGACTTTAGAAAAAAATTCTGAAAAAAATTAAAAAAAATTCTGAAAAAAATTTTTGGGATTTTTGAAAAAATTCTGAAAAAAATCAAAAAAATTTTGGGAGACTTAGAAAAAAATTCTGAAAAAAATTCAAAAAAATTTTGACTAGAAAAATTTGGGATTTTGAAAAAATTTTTAAAAATTCTGAAAAAAAATTTGGGACTTTAGAAAAAATTCTGAAAAAAATTTAAAAAAAATTCTGAAAAAAATTTTGGGATTTTTGAACAAATTCTGAAAAAAATCAAAAAAATTTTGGGGACTTAGAAAAAATTCTGAAAAAAATTTAAAAAAATTCTGAAAAAAAATTTTGGGAGTTTTGAAAAAATTCTGAAAAAAATCAAAAAAATTTTGGGGACTTAGAAAAAATTCTGAAAAAAATTAAAAAAAATTCTGAAAAAATTTTTGGGATTTTTGAAAAAATTCTGAAAAAAATCAAAAAAATTTTGGGGACTTAGAAAAAATTCTGAAAAAATTAAAAAAAATTCTGAAAAAAATTTCGGGGTCTTTGAAACAATTTTGAAAAAAATTTTGGGGACTTAAAAAAATTTTGAAAAAAATCAAAAAATTTTGGGGACTTAGAAAAAATTCTGAAAAAAATTAAAAAAAATTCTGAAAAAAATTTTGGGTTTTTGAACAAATTCTGAAAAAAATCAAAAAAATTTTGGGGACTTAGAAAAAATTCTGAAAAAAATCAAAAAAATTTTGGAGACTTAGAAAAAATTCTGAAAAAATTAAAAAAAATTCTGAAAAAATTTTTGGGATTTTTGAAAAAATTCTGAAAAAAATCAAAAAAATTTTGGGGACTTAGAAAAAATTCTGAAAAAATTAAAAAAAATTCTGAAAAAATTTTTGGGATTTTTGAAAAAATTCTGAAAAAAATCAAAAAAATTTTGGGGACTTAGAAAAAATTCTGAAAAAAATTTTAAAAAATTCTGAAAAAATTTTTGGGAGTTTTGAAAAAATTCTGAAAAAAATCAAAAAAATTTTGGGGACTTAAAAAAATTTTGAAAAAAATCAAATTTTTGAAAAAATTCTGAAAAAAATTAAAAAAAATTCTGAAAAAAATTTTGGGTTTTTGAACAAATTCTGAAAAAAATCAAAAAAATTTTGGGGACTTAGAAAAAAATTCTGAAAAAAATTTAAAAAAAATTCTGAAAAAAATTTTGGGTTTTTGAACAAATTCTGAAAAAAATCAAAAAAATTTTGGGGACTTAGAAAAAATTCTGAAAAAAATTTTAAAAAAATTCTGAAAAAAATTTTGGGTTTTTGAACAAATTCTGAAAAAAATCAAAAAAATTTTGGGGACTTAGAAAAAATTCTGAAAAAAATAAAAAAAATTTTGGAGACTTAGAAAAAATTCTGAAAAAATTAAAAAAAATTCTGAAAAAATTTTTGGGAGTTTTGAAAAAATTCTGAAAAAAAATCAAAAAAATTTTGGGGACTTAGAAAAAATTCTGAAAAAATTAAAAAAAATTCTGAAAAATTTTTTGGGAGTTTTGAAAAAATTCTGAAAAAAAATCAAAAAATTTTGGGGACTTAGAAAAAATTCTGAAAAAAATTTAAAAAAATTCTGAAAAAATTTTTGGGATTTTTGAAAAAATTCTGAAAAAAATCAAAAAAATTTTGGAGACTTAGAAAAAATTCTGAAAAAAATTTCGGGGTCTTTGAAACAATTTTGAAAAAAATTTTGGGGACTTAGAAAAAATTCTGAAAAAAATTTTAAAAAAATTCTGAAAAAAATTTTGGGTTTTTGAACAAATTCTGAAAAAAATCAAAAAAATTTTGGGGACTTAGAAAAAATTCTGAAAAAATTAAAAAAAATTCTGAAAAAATTAAAAAAAATTCTGAAAAAATTTTTGGGAGTTTTGAAAAAATTCTGAAAAAAATCAAAAAAATTTTGAGGACTTAGAAAAAATTCTGAAAAAAATTTAAAAAAAATTCTGAAAAAAATTTTGGGTTTTTGAACAAATTCTGAAAAAAATCAAAAAAATTTTGGGGACTTAGAAAAAATTCTGAAAAAAATTTCGGGGTCTTTGAAACAATTTTGAAAAAAATTTTGGGGACTTAGAAAAAATTCTGAAAAAAATAAAAAAAAATTCTGAAAAAATTTTTGGGAGTTTTGAAAAAAATTCTGAAAAAAATCAAAAAATTTGGGGACTTAGAAAAAATTCTGAAAAAAATCAAAAAAATTCTGAAAAAATTTTTGGGATTTTTGAAAAAATTCTGAAAAAAATCAAAAAAATTTGGGGGACTTAGAAAAAATTCTGAAAAAAATTTTTAAAATTCTGAAAAAAATGTTGGGATTTTTGAAAAAAGTCTGAAAAAAATCAAAAAAATTTTGGGGACTTAGAAAAAATTTTGAAAAAAATCAAAAAAATATTTGGGGACTTAGAAAAAATTCTGAAAAAAAATTTGGGTTTTAGAACAAATTCTGAAAAAAAATCAAAAAATTTTGGGGACTTAGAAAAAATTCTGAAAAAAATTTTCGGGGTCCTTTGAAACAATTTTTGAAAAAAATTTTGGGGACTTAGAAAAAATTCTGAAATAAATTTTAAAAATTCTGATAAAAAATTTTGGGATTTTTGAAAAAATTCTGAAAAAAATTTTGGTTTTTGAACAACTTCTGAAAAAAATTAAAAAAATTTTGGGGACTTAGAAAAAAATTCTGAAAAAAATTTCGGGGTCTTTGAAACAATTTTGAAAAAAATTTTGGGGACTTAGAAAAAATTCTGAAAAAATTTTAAAAAAATTCTGAAAAAATTTTGGGAGTTTTGAAAAAATTCTGAAAAAAATCAAAAAAATTTTGGAGACTTAGAAAAAATTTCTGAAAAAAATTAAAAAAAATTCTGAAAAAATTTTGAGATTTTTGAAAAAATTCTGAAAAAAATCAAAAAATTTTGGGGACTTAAAAAAATTTTGAAAAAAAATCAAAAAATTTTGGGGACTTAGAAAAAAAAAGTTCTGAAAAAAAATTTGGGATTTTTGAACAAATTCTGAAAAAAAAATCAAAAAAAATTTATGGGGACTTAGGAAAAAAATTCTGAAAAAAAATTTTAAAAAATTCTGAAAAAAATTTTGGGTTTTTGAAACAAATTCTGAAAAAAATCAAAAAAATTTTGGGGACTTAGAAAAAATTCTGAAAAAAATCAAAAAAATTTTGGGAGACTTAGAAAAAAATTCTGAAAAAAATTAAAAGAAAAAATCTGAAAAAAAATTTTTGGGATTTTTTGAAAAAATTCTGAAAAAAATCAAAAAAAATTTTGGGGACTTAGAAAAAAATTCTGAAAAAAATTAGAAAAAAAATTCTGAAGAAAATTTTTGGGAGTTTTGAAAAAATTCTGAAAAAAAATCAAAAAAATTTTTGGGTGACTTAAGAAAAAATTCTGAAAAAAATTTAAAAAAAATCTGAAAAAAATTTTTGGGATTTTTGAAAAAATTACTGAAAGAAAATCAAAAAAAATTTTGGTGACTTAGAAAAAATTCTGAAATAAATTTCGGGGTCTTTGAAACAATTTTGAAAAAAAATTTTGGGGACTTAGAAAAAATTCTGAAAAAAATTTTAAAAAAATTCTGAAAAAAATTTTGGGTTTTTGAACAAATTCTGAAAAAAAATCAAAAAAATTTTGGGGACTTAGAAAAAATTCTGAAAAAAATTTAAAAAAAATTCTGAAAAAATTAAAAAAAATTCTGAAAAAATTTTTGGGAGTTTTGAAAAAATTCTGAAAAAAATCAAAAAAATTTTGAGGACTTAGAAAAAATTCTGAAAAAAATTTAAAAAAAATTCTGAAAAAAATTTTGGGTTTTTGAACAAATTCTGAAAAAAATCAAAAAAATTTTGGGGACTTAGAAAAAATTCTGAAAAAAATTTCGGGGTCTTTGAAACAATTTTGAAAAAAATTTTGGGGACTTAGAAAAAATTCTGAAAAAAATAAAAAAAAATTCTGAAAAAATTTTTGGGAGTTTTGAAAAAATTCTGAAAAAAATCAAAAAATTTTGGGGACTTAGAAAAAATTCTGAAAAAAATTAAAAAAAATTCTGAAAAAATTTTTGGGATTTTTGAAAAAATTCTGAAAAAAATCAAAAAAATTTGGGGGACTTAGAAAAAATTCTGAAAAAAATTTTTAAAATTCTGAAAAAAATGTTGGGATTTTTGAAAAAAGTCTGAAAAAAATCAAAAAAATTTTGGGGACTTAGAAAAAATTTTGAAAAAAATCAAAAAAATTTTGGGGACTTAGAAAAAATTCTGAAAAAAATTTTGGGTTTTTGAACAAATTCTGAAAAAAATCAAAAAAATTTTGGGGACTTAGAAAAAATTCTGAAAAAATTTTCGGGGTCTTTGAAACAATTTTGAAAAAAATTTTGGGGACTTAGAAAAAATTCTGAAATAAATTTTAAAAATTCTGAAAAAAATTTTGGGATTTTTGAAAAAATTCTGAAAAAAATTTTGGGTTTTTGAACAACTTCTGAAAAAAATCAAAAAAATTTTGGGGACTTAGAAAAAATTCTGAAAAAAATTTCGGGGTCTTTGAAACAATTTTGAAAAAAATTTTGGGGACTTAGAAAAAATTCTGAAAAAAATTTAAAAAAAATTCTGAAAAAATTTTTGGGAGTTTTGAAAAAATTCTGAAAAAAATCAAAAAAATTTTGGGGACTTAGAAAAAATTCTGAAAAAAATTAAAAAAAATTCTGAAAAAATTTTTGGGATTTTTGAAAAAAATTCTGAAAAAAATCAAAAAAATTTTGGGGACTTAGAAAAAATTTTGAAAAAAATCAAAAAAATTTTGGGGACTTAGAAAAAAATTTCTGAAAAAAATTTAATAATTCTGAAAAAAATATTGGGATTTTTGAAAAAATTTTGAAAAAAATCAAATAAATTTTGGGGACTTAGAAAAAAATTCTGAAAAAAAATTAAAAAAAATTCTGAAAAAAATTTTTGGTTTTTGAAAAAAATTCTGAAAAAAATCAAAAAAATTTTGGGGACTTAGAAAAAATTCTGAAAAAATTAAAAAAAATTCTGAAAAAATTTTTGGGATTTTTGAAAAAATTCTGAAAAAAATCAAAAAAATTTTGGGACTTAGAAAAAATTCTGAAAAAAATTTTAAAAAATTCTGAAAAATTTTTTGGGATTTTTGAAAAAATTTTTAAAAAAAATCAAAAAAATTTTGAGGACTTAGAAAAATTCTGAAAAATTTTTTTAAAAATTCTGAAAAAAAATTTGGGATTTTTGAAAAAATTCTGAAAAAATTAAAAAAAATTCTGAAAAAAATTTCGGGGTCTTTGAAACAATTTTGAAAAAAATTTTGGGGACTTAAAAAAATTTTGAAAAAAATCAAAAAATTTTGGGGAACTTAGAAAAAATTCTGAAATAAATTTAAAAAATTCTGAAAAAAATTTTGGGATTTTTGAAAAAATTCCGAAAAAAATCAAAAAAATTTTTTGGACTTAGAAAAAATTCTGAAAAAATTTTTTAAAAATTCTGAAAATAATTTTAGGATTTTTGAAAAAATTCTGAAAAAAATCAAAAAAATTTTGGAGACTTAGAAAAAATTCTGAAAAAAATTTTAAAAAAATTCTGAAAAAAATTTTGGGTTTTTGAACAACTTCTGAAAAAAATCAAAAAATTTTGGGGACTTAGAAAAAATTTTGAAAAAAATTTTGGGGACTTAGAAAAAATTCTAAATAAAATTATTAAAAAAATTTTAGGGACTTAGAAAAAATTTTGAAAAAAATTAAAAAAAAGTTCTGAAAAAATATTTTTCGGTGTGTTTGAAAAAATTCTGAAAAAAAATCAAAAAATTTTGGAGGACTTAGAAAAAAATTCTGAAAAAAATTAAAAAAAAATTCTGAAAAAAAATATTTGGGTTTTTGAACAAATTCTGAAAAAAAATCAAAAAAATTTTGGGGACTTAGAAAAAAATTCTGAAAAAAAATTAAAAAAATTCTGAAAAAAATTTTTGGGATTTTGAAAAAATTCTGAAAAAAGATCAAAAAAATTTGGGGACTTAGAAAAAATTCTGAAAAAAATTAAAAAAATTCTGAAAAAATTTTGGGATTTTGAAAAAAATTCTGAAAAAAATCAAAAAAAATTTGGGGACTTAGAAAAAATTCTGAAAAAAATTTCGGGGACTTTGAAACAATTCTGGAAAAAAAATTTGGGGACTTTAAAAAAATTTTAAAAAAAATAAAAAAATTTTGGGGACTTAGAAAAAATTATAAAAAAATTTAATAATTCTGAAAAAAATATTGGGATTTTTGAAAAAAATTTTGAAAAAAAATCAAAAAAAATTTTGGGGACTTAGAAAAAATTCTGAAAAAAATTAAAAAAAATTCTGAAAAAATTTTTGGGAGTTTTGAAAAAATTCTGAAAAAAATCAAAAAAATTTTGGAGACTTAGAAAAAATTCTGAAAAAATTAAAAAAAATTCTGAAAAAATTTTTGGGATTTTTGAAAAAATTCTGAAAAAAATCAAAAAAAATTTTGAGGACTTAGAAAAAATTCTGAAAAAAATTTTAAAAAATTCTGAAAAAATTTTTGGGATTTTTGAAAAAATTCTGAAAAAATCAAAAAAATTTTGGGGACTTAAAAAAATTTTGAAAAAAATCAAAAAATTTTGGGGACTTAGAAAAAAATTCTGAAAAAAATTTTAAAAAAATTCTGAAAAAAATTTTGGGTTTTTGAACAAATTCTGAAAAAAATCAAAAAAATTTTGGGGACTTAGAAAAAATTCTGAAAAAAATTTCGGGGTCTTTGAAACAATTTTGAAAAAAATTTTGGGGACTTAAAAAAATTTTGAAAAAAATCAAAAAATTTTGGGGACTTAGAAAAAATTCTGAAAAAAATTAAAAAAAATTCTGAAAAAATTTTTGGGATTTTTGAAAAAATTCTGAAAAAAATCAAAAAAATTTTGGAGACTTAGAAAAAATTCTGAAAAAAATTTCGGGGTCTTTGAAACAATTTTGAAAAAAATTTTGGGGACTTAGAAAAAATTCTGAAAAAAATTTAAAAAAAATTCTGAAAAAAATTTTTGGGACTTAAAAAAATTTTGAAAAAAATCAAAAAATTTTGGGGACTTAGAAAAAATTCTGAAAAAAATTTAATAATTCTGAAAAAAATATTGGGATTTTTGAAAAAATTTTGAAAAAAATCAAATAAATTTTGGGGACTTAGAAAAAAATTCTGAAAAAAATTTAAAAAAAATTCTGAAAAAAATTTTTTGTTTTTGAACAAATTCTGAAAAAAATCAAAAAAATTTGGGGACTTAGAAAAAATTCTGAAAAAAATTAAAAAAAAATTCTGAAAAAATTTTTGGGAGTTTTGAAAAAATTCTGAAAAAAATCAAAAAAATTTTGGAGACTTAGAAAAAATTCTGAAAAAATTAAAAAAAATTCTGAAAAAATTTTGGGATTTTTGAAAAAATTCTGAAAAAAATCAAAAAAATTTTGGGGACTTAGAAAAAATTCTGAAAAAAATTTCGGGGTCTTTGAAACAATTTTGAAAAAAATTTTGGGGACTTAGAAAAAATTCTGAAAAAAATAAAAAAAAATTCTGAAAAAATTTTTGGGAGTTTTGAAAAAATTCTGAAAAAAATCAAAAAATTTTGGGGACTTAGAAAAAATTCTGAAAAAAATTTAAAAAAATTCTGAAAAAATTTTTGGGATTTTTGAAAAAATTCTGAAAAAAATCAAAAAAATTTGGGGGACTTAGAAAAAATTCTGAAAAAAATTTTTAAAATTCTGAAAAAAATGTTGGGATTTTTGAAAAAAGTCTGAAAAAAATCAAAAAAATTTTGGGGACTTAGAAAAAACACAGTCTGTAACAGTTTGAGGTCTATCAGAAGAGATTTTAGGTTTGAAAGTGAAATGTTCTCATAGCCATTCTAGTTTTGAAAGAAATGTCCTCAGAACCACTTTCTATGTAATGCAATCTGGTTTCTTAGAGCAGAAACACAGTCTGTAATAGAGGTCTGCACGGGAACGGGGATCGCGGGGATCCCGCGGGTCCCGCGGGGATCCCGCGGGCTCCCCCCCTGGCCCACGGGACTCCCACGGGGACGCCCCCTGGCCCACGGGACTCCCACGGGGATGCCCCCCTGACCCACGGGACTCCCACGGGGACGCCCCCTTGCCCACGGGACTCCCACGGGGATGAAAACAACCTACCTAAATTCTGGCGATGCAAGTCTGGCGTCGCGTCGGGAAATAGCCATGTTGAGCAGTGAGCTCAGCACGTACACAGATGAAAGCCTTGCTTGCTGATTGGTCCGGCGGCCCCGCCCCACCGTGCCGCCGGACCAATCAGCAAGCAAGGCTTTCCATCTGTGTACGTGCTGAGCTCACTGCTCAGCATGGCTATTTCCCGACGCGGGCATTAGGCTGTTTTTTGTCATTTCGGGTGGGGGATGGTAGCGGCAGCAGCAGCCTGAAAAAGAAATCATCCTGGCCGGGTTCGGTGTCATGCTCCGGAGCTTCTACAGCCTTCCTATCTCCCTCTCCCTTCTACCTGCGGCTCTCTTCGGCAACTTAGCAGCAACGATCGACACAAGCTTCTGGCGTCGGGGCCTACCCTCTGCGAGTCCCGCTTGTTTCAACTTCCTTTTTCCACAAAGGTGGGACTCGTAGAGGGAAGGCCTCGATGTCGGCAGCTTGTCTTGATCACCGCTGCTGACGAGTTGCTTAAGAGAGCCGCGGAGCAGGGGGGTGTTGCCAGGTGCAGGTAGAAGGGAGAGGGCCAGATGCAGGACTCGTGGGTGAGGGAGGAGAAGAGAGAGGGGAGAGAAACAAAAGGAAATATTTCATACTGGGCTGGGCCGGAGTGGAGAGAGGGTGGAAAGATTCTGGCTACAGGGTGCATTAACAAAGGAAAAAGGGGGAAAGCTGAAAATGGAGATAGTGACACAAAGAAGAGAAAGGGTAAGCAGGACCTTCTGAATAAGGATAGAGATACAGAGGGGACATGAAGAGGAGGTGAAATAGAGACATAGAAGTAATGCTGAAAAAGTGTGTGTGGGGGGGGGGGAGATAAAGACATTGAAAGGGCAAATGGTGAATATGGGGTAAAGACAAGGACAGAGACAAATGAAGATTCTGAAAAAGTGGTGAGATAGGGATATAGGTGAGATGGACACAAAGAAGGGTGATGCTGGAAAATAGGTGGAATGGTAATTCTGACAGACACAGAAGGGAAATGCTGGATCAAGGAGAGATGGGGCTCAGGCTGGATGGAATGAGGAGAAATGCCTTGTTGGCCCGGAACTTCCTCTCCTACGTCAGAATTGACGTCAGGGAGCGGAATGCTGGTCAGCGCGACGCTTCTGCAGGGAAAGCTTGGGACAGCGGTGGCTTGGGGACTATTCCCCGATGGCGGTGGCAGCAAACCGAGTGGCTTGGGGGAGGGCACGGAGAAAGAAAGAAAGGGGGCAGACAGAGAGACAGAAAGAAGGGGGAACAGGGAGACAGAAAGAAAAAGTTGGGGGAGAGAATGAGGTCTGGAGGAGAGGAAACATACAGGAGGCTGAAAGAAAGGAAGAAAGATTGGATGCACAGTCAGAAGAAGAAAGTGCAACCAGAGACTCATGAAATCACCAAACAGCAAAGGTAGGAAAAATGATTTTATTTTCAATTTAGTGATCAAAATGTGTCTGTTTTGAGAATTTATATCTGCTATCTATATTTTGCACTATGGCTCCCTTTTACTAAACCGCAATATTGTTTTTTAGCGCAGGGAGCCTATGAGCATTGAGAGCAGCGCGAGGCATTCAGCGTAACTCCCTGTGCTAAAACCTACTATTGTGGTTTAGTAAAAAGGGAGGGGGTGTATTTGTCTATTTTTGTATTTTGTTACCGAGGTGACATTGCATAGAGTCATCTGCCTTGGGAAATGTATATGGCAGATATCTTTGTTTTGTGTTCAAAAGAAAAGGAAATGCATTTCTGGTTTTATTTCTACAGTGTTGAAGTACTTGTTGGCCCTTGCTGTGACTGGTGGGGATCCCCAAGCACCGCCAGCAGAGGACCTCCTCTAGAGATGGTCAGAACTCCCCTCCACCAAGCGCAGCAGTCGCTGGCAGCATCCATGAGCCACTGAGGTGCCAGCATCTGTGACTCAGGGACGCTACTGCTGCCTGCCAAGCTTGGCAAAAGGGACCCCAGGCCAACTGCAAAGGAAGTCCTCAGCTGACAGTTTGTGGGTTCTCATCAGCTGAGTATTTATATTTTATATTTACATTAGAGGTTCTGGTAGAAACCCATTTACAAAGTATGTATTCTTCCCAATTAATATTTCCAAATTAATAGTCTCTTTGCTTATTTGTAAATGGGTCTCTACCAGAGCCTTTAATTCAGTAGCATAATTAAATAAAATAACTATTTCTGAAGTTTATAGGGAAGGATGGTGACGGAGGGGATTCCTCGCGGGGACGGGTGGGGACGGAGGGGATTCCTCGCGGGGACGGGTGGGGACGGAGGGGATTCCTCGCGGGGACGGGTGGGGACGGAGGGATTCCTCACGGGGACGGGTGGGGACGGAGGGATTCCTCACGGGGACGGGTGGGGATGGGTGGGATTTTGGCGGGGACGGGTGGGGACGGGTGGGATTTCTGTCCCCGCGCAACTCTCTAGTCTGTAACAGTTTGAGATCTATCAGAAGAGATATTTGGTTTGAAAGTGAAATGTTCTTTGAACCACTTTCTATGTAATGCAATCTTGTTTCTTAGAGCAGAAACACAGTCTGTAACAGTTTAAGGTCTATCAGAAGAGATTTTAGGTTTGAAAGTGAAATGTTCTCATAGCCATTCTAGTTTTGAAAGAAATGTTCTCATTACCACTTTCTATGTAATGCAATATGGTTTCTTAGAGCAGAAACACAGTCTGTAAAAGTTTGGAGCCGATATGAAGAGATTTTACGTTTGAAAGTGTAATGTTCTCAGAACCACTTTCTATGTAATGCAATCTGGTTTCTTAGAGCAGAAACCAGATTGCATTACATAGAAAGTGGTTCTGAGAACATTTCTTTCAAAACTAGAATGGTTCTGAGAACTTTTCACTTTCAAACCTAAAATCTCTTCTGATAGACTGTGTTTCTGCTATATAAAACAAGATTGCATAATATAGAAAGTGGTAAAAGTCTGTAACAGTTTGAGGTCTATCAGAAGAGATTTTAGGTTTGAAAGAAATGTTCTTTGAACCACTTTCTATGTAATGCAATCTTGTTTCTTAGAGCAGAAACACAGTCTGTAACAGTTTAAGGTCTATCAGAAGAGATTTTAGATTTGAAAGTGAAATGTTCTCATAGCCATTCTAGTTTTGAAAGAAATGTTCTCATTACCACTTTCTATGTAATGCAATATGGTTTCTTAGAGCAGAAACACAGTCTGTAAAAGTATGGAACCGATCAGAAGAGATATTTGGTTTGAAAGTGAAATGTTCTTAGAACCACTTTCTATGTAATGCAATCTTGTTTCTTAGAGCAGAAGCAGAGTCTGTAACAGTTTGAGGTCTATCAGAAGAGATTTTAGGTTTGAAAGTGAAATTTTCTCAGAACCACTTTCTATATTATGCAATCTTGTTTTATATAGCAGAAACACAGTCTGTAACAGTTTGAGATCTATCAGAAGAGATTTTAGGTTTGAAAGAAATGTTCTTTCTATGTAATGCAATCTGGTTTGAAAGTGAAATGTTCTCAGAACCAATTTCTTAGAGGAGAAACACAGTTTGTAAAAGTTTGATCTCTCTCAGAATCTTTTCTAGTTTTGAAAGAAATGTTCTCAGAACCACTTTCTATGTAATGCAATCTGGTTTCTTAAAGCAGAAACACAGGCTGTAACAGTTTGAGATCTATCAGAAGAGATATTTGGTTTGAAAGTGAAATGTTCTCAGAACCACTTTCTATGTAATGCAATCTTGTTTCATAGAGCAGAAGCACAGTCTGTAACAGTTTGAGGTCTATCAGAAGAGATTTTAGGTTTGAAAGTAAAATGTTCTCAGAACCATTCTAGTTTTGAAAGAAATGTTCTCAGAACCACTTTCTATGTAATGCAATCTGGTTTCTTAGAGCAGAAACACAGTCTGTAAAAGTATGGAACCGATCAGAAGAGATATTTGGTTTGAAAGTGAAATGTTCTCAGAACCATTCTAGTTTTGAAAGAAATGTTCTTTGAACCACTTTCTATGTAATGCAATCTTGTTTCTTAGAGCAGAAACACAGTCTGTAACAGTTTGAGGTCTATCAGAAGAGATTTTAGGTTTGAAAGTGAAATGTTCTCAGAACCATTCTAGTTTTGAAAGAAATGTTCTCAGAACCACTTTCTATGTAATGCAATCTGGTTTCTTATAGGAGAAACACAGTTTGTAAAAGTTTGAGCTCTCTCAGAATCTTTTCTAGTTTTGAAAGAAATTATCTCAGAACCACTTTCTATGTAATGCAATCTGGTTTCTTAGAGCAGAAACAGTCTGTAAAAGTATGGAACCGATCAGAAGAGATGTTCTCAGAACCACTTTCTATGTAATGCAATCTTGTTTCTTAGAGCAGAAATACAGTCTGTAAAAGTTTGGAGCCGATCTGAAGAGATTTTAGGTTTGAAAGTGTAATGTTCTCAGAACCACTTTCTATGTAATGCAATCTGGTTTCTTAGAGCAGAAACAGTCTGTAAAAGTATGGAACCGATCAGAAGAGATGTTCTCAGAACCACTTTCTATGTAATGCAATCTTGTTTCTTAGAGCAGAAACACAGTCTGTAAAAGTTTGGAGCCGATCTGAAGAGATTTTAGGTTTGAAAGTGTAATGTTCTCAGAACCACTTTCTATGTAATGCAATCTTTTTTCTTAGAGCAGAAACACAGTCTGTAAAAGTTTGAAGCCGATCTGAAGAGAGTTTAGGTTTGAAAGTGAAATTTTCTCAGAACCATTCTAGTTTTGAAAGAAATGTTCTCAGAACCACTTTCTATGTAATGCAATCTGGTTTCTTAGAGGAGAAACACCGTTTGTAAAAGTTTGAGCTCTCTCAGAATCTTTTCTAGTTTTGAAAGAAATTATCTCAGAACCACTTTCTATGTAATGCAATCTGGTTTCTTAGAGCAGAAACACAGTCTGTATGGAACCGATCAGAAGAGATATTTGGTTTGAAAGTGAAATGTTCTTAGAACCACTTTCTATGTAATGCAATCTTGTTTCTTAGAGCAGAAACACAGTCTGTAAAAGTTTGAGGTCTATCAGAAGAGATTTTAGGTTTGAAAGTGAAATGTTCTCATAGCCATTCTAGTTTTGAAAGAAATGTCCTCAGAACCACTTTCTATGTAATGCAATCTGGTTTCTTAGAGCAGAAACACAGTCTGTAACAGTTTTGAGATCTATCAGAAGAGATATTTGGTTTGAAAGTGAAATGTTCTTTGAACCACTTTCTATGTAATGCAATCTTGTTTCTTAGAGCAGAAACACAGTCTGTAACAGTTTAAGGTCTATCAGAAGAGATTTTAGATATGAAAGTGAAATGTTCTCATAGCCATTCTAGTTTTGAAAGAAATGTTCTCATTACCACTTTCTATGTAATGCAATCTTGTTTCTTAGAGCAGAAACCAGATTGCATTACATAGAAAGTGGTAATGAGAACATTTCTTTCAAAACTAGAATGGTTCTGAGAAGTGTAATATCTCAGAACCACTTTCTATGTAATGCAATCTGGTTTCTTAGAGCAGAAACACAGTCTGTAAAAGTATGGAACCGATCAGAAGAGATATTTGGTTTGAAAGTGAAATATTCTTAGAACCACTTTCTATGTAATGCAATCTTGTTTCTTAGAGCAGAAACCAGATTGCATTACATAGAAAGTGGTTCTGAGAACATTTCTTTCAAAACTAGAATGGTTCTGAGAACTTTTCACTTTCAAACCTAAAATCTCTTCTGATAGACCTCAAACTGTTACAGACTGTGTTTCTGCTATATAAAACAAGATTGCATAATATAGAAAGTGGTAAAAGTCTGTAACAGTTTGAGGTCTATCAGAAGAGATTTTAGGTTTGAAAGTGAAATGTTCTCAGAACCACTTTCTAGTTTTGAAAGAAATGTTCTCAGAACCACTTTCTATGTAATGCAATCTGGTTTCTTAGAGCAGAAACACAGTCTGTAACAGTTTGAGATCTATCAGAAGAGATATTTGGTTTGAAAGTGAAATGTTCTTTGAACCACTTTCTATGTAATGCAATCTTGTTTCTTAGAGCAGAAACACAGTCTGTAACAGTTTGAGGTCTATCAGAAGAGATTTTAGGTTTGAAAGTGAAATGTTCTCAGAACCACTTTCTAGTTTTGAAAGAAATGTTCTCAGAACCACTTTCTATGTAATGCAATCTGGTTTCTTAGAGCAGAAACACAGTCTGTAACAGTTTGAGATCTATCAGAAGAGATATTTGGTTTGAAAGTGAAATGTTCTTTGAACCACTTTCTATGTAATGCAATCTTGTTTCTTAGAGCAGAAACACAGTCTGTAACAGTTTGAGATCTATCAGAAGAGATATTTGGTTTGAAAGTGAAATGTTCTTTGAACCACTTTCTATGTAATGCAATCTGGTTTCTTAGAGCAGGAACACAGTCTGTAAAAGTTTGGAGCCGATCTGAAGAGATTTTAGGTTTGAAAGTGTAATGTTCTCAGAACCATTTTCTATGTAATGCAATCTGATTTCTTAGAGCAGAAACACAGTCTGTAAAAGTTTGGAGCCGATCTGAAGAGATTTTAGGTTTGAAAGTGAAATGTTCTCAGATCCAATTTCTATGTAATGCAATCTGGTTTCTTAGAGCAGAAACACAGTCTGTAACAGTTTGAGATCTATCAGAAGAGATTTTAGGTTTGTTCTTAGAACCACTTTCTATGTAATGCAATCTTGTTTCTTAGAGCAGAAGCAGAGTCTGTAACAGTTTGAGGTCTATCAGAAGAGATTTTAGGTTTGAAAGTGAAATGTTCTCAGAACCACTTTCTAGTTTTGAAAGAAATGTTCTCAGAACCACTTTCTATGTAATGCAATCTTGTTTCTTAGAGCAGAAACACAGTCTGTAAAAGTTTGAAGCCGATCTGAAGAGATTTTAGGTTTGAAAGTGAAATGTTCTCAGATCCAATTTCTATGTAATGCAATCTGGTTTCTTAGAGCAGAAACACAGTCTGTAACAGTTTGAGATCTATCAGAAGAGATTTTAGGTTTGAAAGTGAAATGTTCTCAGAACCAATTTCTTAGAGCAGAAACACAGTCTGTAACAGTTTGAGATCTATCAGAAGAGATTTTAGGTTTGAAAGAAATGTTCTTAGAACCACTTTCTATGTAATGCAATCTTGTTTCTTAGAGCAGAAGCAGAGTCTGTAACAGTTTGAGGTCTATCAGAAGACATTTTAGGTTTGAAAGTGAAATTTTCTCAGAACCACTTTCTATATTATGCAATCTTGTTATATCTATATTGCAGAAACACAGTTTGAGATCTATCAGAAGAGATTTTAGGTTTGAAAGTGAAATGTTCTCAGAACCAATTTCTTAGAGCTGAAACACAGTCTGTAACAGTTTGAGATCTATCAGAAGAGATTTTAGGTTTGAAAGAAATGTTCTTTCTATGTAATGTTTGAAAGTGAAATGTTCTCAGAACCAATTTCTTAGAGGAGAAACACAGTTTGTAAAAGTTTGATCTCTCTCAGAATCTTTTCTAGTTTTGAAAGAAATGTTCTCAGAACCACTTTCTATGTAATGCAATCTGGTTTCTTAAAGCAGAAACACAGGCTGTAACAGTTTGAGATCTATCAGAAGAGATATTTGGTTTGAAAGTGAAATGTTCTCAGAACCACTTTCTATGTAATGCAATCTTGTTTCATAGAGCAGAAGCACAGTCTGTAACAGTTTGAGGTCTATCAGAAGAGATTTTAGGTTTGAAAGTAAAATGTTCTCAGAACCATTCTAGTTTTGAAAGAAATGTTCTCAGAACCACTTTCTATGTAATGCAATCTGGTTTCTTAGAGCAGAAACACAGTCTGTAAAAGTATGGAACCGATCAGAAGAGATATTTGGTTTGAAAGTGAAATGTTCTCAGAACCATTCTAGTTTTGAAAGAAATGTTCTTTGAACCACTTTCTATGTAATGCAATCTTGTTTCTTAGAGCAGAAACACAGTCTGTAACAGTTTGAGGTCTATCAGAAGAGATTTTAGGTTTGAAAGTGAAATGTTCTCAGAACCATTCTAGTTTTGAAAGAAATGTTCTCAGAACCACTTTCTATGTAATGCAATCTGGTTTCTTATAGGAGAAACACAGTTTGTAAAAGTTTGAGCTCTCTCAGAATCTTTTCTAGTTTTGAAAGAAATTATCTCAGAACCACTTTCTATGTAATGCAATCTGGTTTCTTAGAGCAGAAACAGTCTGTAAAAGTATGGAACCGATCAGAAGAGATGTTCTCAGAACCACTTTCTATGTAATGCAATCTTGTTTCTTAGAGCAGAAATACAGTCTGTAAAAGTTTGGAGCCGATCTGAAGAGATTTTAGGTTTGAAAGTGTAATGTTCTCAGAACCACTTTCTATGTAATGCAATCTGGTTTCTTAGAGCAGAAACAGTCTGTAAAAGTATGGAACCGATCAGAAGAGATGTTCTCAGAACCACTTTCTATTTAATGCAATCTTGTTTCTTAGAGCAGAAATACAGTCTGTAAAAGTTTGGAGCCGATCTGAAGAGATTTTAGGTTTGAAAGTGTAATGTTCTCAGAACCACTTTCTATGTAATGCAATCTTTTTTCTTAGAGCAGAAACACAGTCTGTAAAAGTTTGAAGCCGATCTGAAGAGAGTTTAGGTTTGAAAGTGAAATTTTCTCAGAACCATTCTAGTTTTGAAAGAAATGTTCTCAGAACCACTTTCTATGTAATGCAATCTGGTTTCTTAGAGGAGAAACACAGTTTGTAAAAGTTTGAGCTCTCTCAGAATCTTTTCTAGTTTTGAAAGAAATTATCTCAGAACCACTTTCTATGTAATGCAATCTGGTTTCTTAGAGCAGAAACACAGTCTGTAAAAGTATGGAACCGATCAGAAGAGATATTTGGTTTGAAAGTGAAATGTTCTTAGAACCACTTTCTATGTAATGCAATCTTGTTTCTTAGAGCAGAAACACAGTCTGTAAAAGTTTGAGGTCTATCAGAAGAGATTTTAGGTTTGAAAGTGAAATGTTCTCATAGCCATTCTAGTTTTGAAAGAAATGTCCTCAGAACCACTTTCTATGTAATGCAATCTGGTTTCTTAGAGCAGAAACACAGTCTGTAACAGTTTTGAGATCTATCAGAAGAGATATATAAAACAAGATTGCATAATATAGAAAGTGGTAAAAGTCTGTAACAGTTTGAGGTCTATCAGAAGAGATTTTAGGTTTGAAAGTGAAATGTTCTCAGAACCACTTTCTAGTTTTGAAAGAAATGTTCTCAGAACCACTTTCTATGTAATGCAATCTGGTTTCTTAGAGCAGAAACACAGTCTGTAACAGTTTGAGATCTATCAGAAGAGATATTTGGTTTGAAAGTGAAATGTTCTTTGAACCACTTTCTATGTAATGCAATCTTGTTTCTTAGAGCAGAAACACAGTCTGTAACAGTTTGAGGTCTATCAGAAGAGATTTTAGGTTTGAAAGTGAAATGTTCTCAGAACCACTTTCTAGTTTTGAAAGAAATGTTCTCAGAACCACTTTCTATGTAATGCAATCTGGTTTCTTAGAGCAGAAACACAGTCTGTAACAGTTTGAGATCTATCAGAAGAGATATTTGGTTTGAAAGTGAAATGTTCTTAGAACCACTTTCTATGTAATGCAATCTTGTTTCTTAGAGCAGAAACACAGTCTGTAACAGTTTGAGATCTATCAGAAGAGATATTTGGTTTGAAAGTGAAATGTTCTTTGAACCACTTTCTATGTAATGCAATCTGGTTTCTTAGAGCAGGAACACAGTCTGTAAAAGTTTGGAGCCGATCTGAAGAGATTTTAGATTTGAAAGTGTAATGTTCTCAGAACCATTTTCTATGTAATGCAATCTGATTTCTTAGAGCAGAAACACAGTCTGTAAAAGTTTGGAGCCGATCTGAAGAGATTTTAGGTTTGAAAGTGAAATGTTCTCAGATCCAATTTCTATGTAATGCAATCTGGTTTCTTAGAGCAGAAACACAGTCTGTAACAGTTTGAGATCTATCAGAAGAGATTTGAGGTTTGTTCTTAGAACCACTTTCTATGTAATGCAATCTTGTTTCTTAGAGCAGAAGCAGAGTCTGTAACAGTTTGAGGTCTATCAGAAGAGATTTTAGGTTTGAAAGTGAAATGTTCTCAGAACCACTTTCTAGTTTTGAAAGAAATGTTCTCAGAACCACTTTCTATGTAATGCAATCTTGTTTCTTAGAGCAGAAACACAGTCTGTAAAAGTTTGAAGCCGATCTGAAGAGAGTTTAGGTTTGAAAGTGAAATGTTCTCAGATCCAATTTCTATGTAATGCAATCTGGTTTCTTAGAGCAGAAACACAGTCTGTAACAGTTTGAGATCTATCAGAAGAGATTTTAGGTTTGAAAGTGAAATGTTCTCAGAACCAATTTCTTAGAGCAGAAACACAGTCTGTAACAGTTTGAGATCTATCAGAAGAGATTTTAGGTTTGAAAGAAATGTTCTTAGAACCACTTTCTATGTAATGCAATCTTGTTTCTTAGAGCAGAAGCAGAGTCTGTAACAGTTTGAGGTCTATCAGAAGACATTTTAGGTTTGAAAGTGAAATTTTCTCAGAACCACTTTCTATATTATGCAATCTTGTTATATCTATATTGCAGAAACACAGTTTGAGATCTATCAGAAGAGATTTTAGGTTTGAAAGTGAAATGTTCTCAGAACCAATTTCTTAGAGCTGAAACACAGTCTGTAACAGTTTGAGATCTATCAGAAGAGATTTTAGGTTTGAAAGAAATGTTCTTTCTATGTAATGTTTGAAAGTGAAATGTTCTCAGAACCAATTTCTTAGAGGAGAAACACAGTTTGTAAAAGTTTGATCTCTCTCAGAATCTTTTCTAGTTTTGAAAGAAATTTTCTCAGAACCACTTTCTATGTAATGCAATCTGGTTTCTTAGTGCAGAAAAACAGTCTGTAAAAGGGTAACAGTCTGTGTAACCGGGTCTGTGGCCTGAACGAGCCTCCACAGCACATACAGTGATTACACACCAATGACACCTGCGTGTGACCCAGACTGGAGTCACCCTGCAGTCCAAGAATGACACCAAGAACCAAAAGCAAAAATAAACCACAATTCTTCAGCATGAACAGTAAAAGAAAATTCAGGTTTTATTTTCCTCAACGTAATAAGGGCAGGCTTATTAGAAGTCCTACTCCAAAACAGGTAAGTGCTATCTTCAGTCCAATTTCACTAAGCAGAGTAATGAACAGTCCAAACATAAATAATAAAAAAACAAAAAGAATACTTTCTTTTTTCTTCACCCCACTGGGTATTTTAGTTCCTTCTAAACACTGCAAACTCAATAGGGCCAAAAGGCACTGGGTACCCTATTGTTAGTGCTTCAAAAGGAAGCCTCTGGCAGCCAAGCATTGCACTGCCAGGAAAAGGAGAGTGCCTCAGGTTTGCTTTAATTTCAGCTTATAATAGCTACAAATTTTCCCTCCCAGATAATAGCAAACCTCTCCCTCAGTTCAGGCACTATCAGCTTCAACCAAAATGCAAAACAGTAAAAAAGAAAGTCCTCCAAGGTTCAGCTTCATTCAAACAGTCACTCAAACAAAGAAAGCTGAACAAAATGCACTCACTGTTTCTTCAATGGTTAGCAGGTACAGCTGGTAGACAAACCAACTTCCATGGCTTCCTCAGCCAAGCTCATTTCTTCTGGCAGGTTGTTAGTCTCCATTGGAAGTTCCAGCTCAGCTACAGATTCTGCCAGGATATTTGGTTTGAAAGTGAAATGTTCTTAGAACCACTTTCTATGTAATGCAATCTTGTTTCTTAGAGCAGAAACACAGTCTGTAACAGTTTGAGGTCTATCAGAAGAGATTTTAGGTTTGAAAGTGAAATGTTCTCATAGCCATTCTAGTTTTGAAAGAAATGTTCTCAGAACCACTTTCTATGTAATGCAATCTGGTTTCTTAGAGCAGAAACACAGTCTGTAAAAGTATGGAACCGATCAGAAGAGATATTTGGTTTGAAAGTGAAATGTTCTCAGAACCATTCTAGTTTTGAAAGAAATGTTCTTTGAACCACTTTCTATGTAATGCAATCTTGTTTCTTAGAGCAGAAACACAGTCTATAACAGTTTGAGGTCTATCAGAAGAGATTTTAGGTTTGAAAGTGAAATGTTCTCAGAACCATTCTAGTTTTGAAAGAAATGTTCTCAGAACCACTTTCTATGTAATGCAATCTGGTTTCTTAGAGCAGAAACAGTCTGTAAAAGTATGGAACCGATCAGAAGAGATGTTCTCAGAACCACTTTCTATGTAATGCAATCTGGTTTCTTAGAGCAGAAATACAGTCTGTAAAAGTTTGGAGCCGATCTGAAGAGATTTTAGGTTTGAAAGTGTAATGTTCTCAGAACCACTTTCTATGTAATGCAATCTTGTTTCTTAGAGCAGAAACACAGTCTGTAAAAGTTTGAAGCCGATCTGAAGAGAGTTTAGGTTTGAAAGTGAAATTTTCTCAGAACCATTCTAGTTTTGAAAGAAATGTTCTCAGAACCACTTTCTATGTAATGCAATCTGGTTTCTTAGAGGAGAAACACAGTTTGTAAAAGTTTGAGCTCTCTCAGAATCTTTTCTAGTTTTGAAAGAAATTATCTCAGAACCACTTTCTATGTAATGCAATCTGGTTTCTTAGAGCAGAAACACAGTCTGTAACAGTTTGAGGTCTATCTGAAGAGATTTTAGATTTGAAAGTGAAATGTTCTCAGAACCATTCTAGTTTTGAATGAAATGTTCTCAGAACCACTTTCTATGTAATGCAATCTGGTTTCTTAGAGCAGAAACACAGTCTGTAAGAGATATTTGGTTTGAAAGTGAAATGTTCTTAGAACCACTTTCTATGTAATGCAATCTTGTTTCTTAGAGCAGAAACACAGTCTGTAACAGTTTGAGGTCTATCAGAAGAGATTTTAGGTTTGAAAGTGAAATGTTCTCATAGCCATTCTAGTTTTGAAAGAAATGTCCTCAGAACCACTTTCTATGTAATGCAATCTGGTTTCTTAGAGCAGAAACACAGTCTGTAACAGTTTTGAGATCTATCAGAAGAGATATTTGGTTTGAAAGTGAAATGTTCTTTGAACCACTTTCTATGTAATGCAATCTTGTTTCTTAGAGCAGAAACACAGTCTGTAACAGTTTAAGGTCTATCAGAAGAGATTTTAGATATGAAAGTGAAATGTTCTCATAGCCATTCTAGTTTTGAAAGAAATGTTCTCATTACCACTTTCTATGTAATGCAATCTTGTTTCTTAGAGCAGAAACCAGATTGCATTACATAGAAAGTGGTTCTGAGAACATTTCTTTCAAAACTAGAATGGTTCTGAGAACTTTTCACTTTCAAACCTAAAATCTCTTCTGATAGACCTCAAACTGTTACAGACTGTGTTTCTGCTATATAAAACAAGATTGCATAATATAGAAAGTGGTAAAAGTCTGTAACAGTTTGAGGTCTATCAGAAGAGATTTTAGGTTTGAAAGTGAAATGTTCTCAGAACCACTTTCTAGTTTTGAAAGAAATGTTCTCAGAACCACTTTCTATGTAATGCAATCTGATTTCTTAGAGCTGAAACACAGTCTGTAAAAGTTTGGAGCCGATCTGAAGAGATTTTAGGTTTGAAAGTGAAATGTTCTCAGATCCAATTTCTATGTAATGCAATCTGGTTTCTTAGAGCAGAAACACAGTCTGTAACAGTTTGAGATCTATCAGAAGAGATTTTAGGTTTGTTCTTAGAACCACTTTCTATGTAATGCAATCTTGTTTCTTAGAGCAGAAATACAGTCTGTAAAAGTTTGGAGCCGATCTGAAGAGGTTTGAAAGTGTAATGTTCTCAGAACCACTTTCTATGTAATGCAATCTTTTTTCTTAGAGCAGAAACACAGTCTGTAAAAGTTTGAAGCCGATCTGAAGAGGTTTGAAAGTGAAATTTTCTCAGAACCACTTTCTATATTATGCAATCTTGTTTTATATAGCAGAAACACAGTCTGTAACAGTTTGAGATCTATCAGAAGAGATTTTAGGTTTGAAAGTGAAATGTTCTCAGAACCAATTTCTTAGAGCAGAAACACAGTCTGTAACAGTTTGAGATCTATCAGAAGAGATTTTAGGTTTGAAAGAAATGTTCTTAGAACCACTTTCTATGTAATGCAATCTTGTTTCTTAGAGCAGAAGCAGAGTCTGTAACAGTTTGAGGTCTATCAGAAGAGATTTTACGTTTGAAAGTGAAATTTTATCAGAACCACTTTCTATATTATGCAATCTTGTTATATCTATATAGCAGAAACACAGTCTGTAACAGTTTGAGATCTATCAGAAGAGATTTTAGGTTTGAAAGTGAAATGTTCTCAGAACCAATTTCTTAGAGCTGAAACACAGTCTGTAACAGTTTGAGATCTATCAGAAGAGATTTTAGGTTTGAAAGAAATGTTCTTTCTATGTAATGCAATCTGGTTTGAAAGTGAAATGTTCTCAGAACCAATTTCTTAGAGGAGAAACACAGTTTGTAAAAGTTTGATCTCTCTCAGAATCTTTTCTAGTTTTGAAAGAAATGTTCTCAGAACCACTTTCTATGTAATGCAATCTGGTTTCTTAAAGCAGAAACACAGGCTGTAACAGTTTGAGATCTATCAGAAGAGATATTTGGTTTGAAAGTGAAATGTTCTCAGAACCACTTTCTATGTAATGCAATCTTGTTTCATAGAGCAGAAATACAGTCTGTAAAAGTTTGGAGCCGATCTGAAGAGATTTTAGTTTTGAAAGAAATGTTCTCATTACCACTTTCTATGTAATGCAATCTTTTTCTTAGAGCAGAAACACAGTCTGTAAAAGTTTGAAGCCGATCGGAAGAGAATTTAGGTTTGAAAGTGAAATTTTCTCAGAACCACTTTCTATATTATGCAATCTTGTTTCTTATAGCAGAAACACAGTCTGTAACAGTTTGAGATCTATCAGAAGAGATTTTAGGTTTGAAAGTGAAATGTTCTCAGAACCAATATCTATGTAATGCAATCTGGTTTCTTAGAGCAGAAACACAGTCTGTAACAGTTTGAGATCTATCAGAAGAGATTTTAGGTTTGAAAGAAATGTTCTTAGAACCACTTTCTATGTAATGCAATCTTGTTTCTTAGAGCAGAAACACAGTCTGTAACAGTTTGAGGTCTATCAGAAGAGATTTTATGTTTGAAAGTGAAATGTTCTCAGAACCATTCTAGTTTTGAAAGAAATGTTCTCAGAACCACTTTCTATGTAATGCAATCTGGTTTCTTAGAGCAGAAACACAGTCTGTAACAGTTTGAGATCTATCAGAAGAGATATTTGGTTTGAAAGTGAAATGTTCTTTGAACCACTTTCTATGTAATGCAATCTTGTTTCTTAGAGCAGAAACACAGTCTGTAACAGTTTGAGGTCTATCAGAAGAGATTTTAGATTTGAAAGTGAAATGTTCTCAGAACCATTCTAGTTTTGAAAGAAATGTTCTCAGAACCACTTTCTATGTAATGCAATCTGGTTTCTTAGAGCAGAAACACAGTCTGTAAAAGTATGGAACCGATCAGAAGAGATATTTGGTTTGAAAGTGAAATGTTCTTAGAACCACTTTCTATGTAATGCAATCTTGTTTCTTAGAGCAGAAACACAGTCTGTAACAGTTTGAGGTCTATCAGAAGAGATTTTAGGTTTGAAAGTGAAATGTTCTCATAGCCATTCTAGTTTTGAAAGAAATGTCCTCAGAACCACTTTCTATGTAATGCAATCTGGTTTCTTAGAGCAGAAACACAGTCTGTAACAGTTTGGAATCCGATCAGAAGAGATATTTGGTTTGAAAGTGAAATGTTCTTTAGAACCACTTTCTATGTAATGCAATCTTGTTTCTTAGAGCAGAAACACAGTCTGTAACAGTTTGAGGTCTATCAGAAGAGATTTTAGATTTGAAAGTGAAATGTTCTCATAGCCATTCTAGTTTTGAAAGAAATGTTCTCATTACCACTTTCTATGTAATGCAATATGGTTTCTTAGAGCAGAAACACAGTCTGTAAAAGTTTGGAGCCGATCTGAAGAGATTTTAGGTTTGAAAGTGTAATATTCTCAGAACCACTTTCTATGTAATGCAATCTTGTTTCTTAGAGCAGAAACACAGTCTGTAAAAGTATGGAACCGATCAGAAGAGATATTTGGTTTGAAAGTGAAATGTTCTTTGAACCACTTTCTATGTAATGCAATCTGGTTTCTTAGAGCAGAAACACAGTCTGTAACAGTTTGAGGTCTATCAGAAGAGATATTTGGTTTGAAAGTGAAATGTTCTTTGAACCACTTTCTATGTAATGCAATCTGGTTTCTTAGAGCAGAAACACAGTCTGTAACAGTTTTGAGATCTATCAGAAGAGATATTTGGTTTGAAAGTGAAATGTTCTTTGAACCACTTTCTATGTAATGCAATCTTGTTTCTTAGAGCAGAAACACAGTCTGTAACAGTTTAAGGTCTATCAGAAGAGATTTTAGATTTGAAAGTGAAATGTTCTCATAGCCATTCTAGTTTTGAAAGAAATGTTCTCATTACCACTTTCTATGTAATGCAATCTTGTTTCTTAGAGCAGAAACCAGATTGCATTACATAGAAAGTGGTTCTGAGAACATTTCTTTCAAAACTAGAATGGTTCTGAGAACATTTCACTTTCAAACCTAAAATCTCTTCTGATAGACCTCAAACTGTTACAGACTGTGTTTCTGCTATATAAAACAAGATTGCATAATATAGAAGAAACACAGTCTGTAACAGTTTGAGGTCTATCAGAAGAGATTTTAGGTTTGAAAGTGAAATGTTCTCATAGCCATTCTAGTTTTGAAAGAAATGTTCTCATTACCACTTTCTATGTAATGCAATATGGTTTCTTAGAGCAGAAACACAGTCTGTAAAAGTTTGGAGCCGATCTGAAGAGATTTTAGGTTTGAAAGTGTAATGTTCTCAGAACCACTTTCTATGTAATGCAATCTGGTTTCTTAGAGCAGAAACACAGTCTGTAAAAGTTGAGATCCGATCAGAAGAGATATTTAGGTTTGAAAGTGTAATGTTCTTAGAACCACTTTCTATGTAATGCAATCTTGTTTCTTAGAGCAGAAACACAGTCTGTAACAGTTTGAGGTCTATCAGAAGAGATTTTAGGTTTGAAAGTGAAATGTTCTTAGAACCACTTTCTATATGTAATGCAATCTTGTTTCTTAGAGCAGAAACACAGTCTGTAACAGTTTGAGGTCTATCAGAAGAGATTTTAGGTTTGAAAGTGAAATGTTCTCAGAACCAATTTCTTAGAGCTGAAACACAGTCTGTAACAGTTTGAGATCTATCAGAAGAGATTTTAGGTTTGAAAGGAAATGTTCTTTCTATGTAATGCAATTTCTGGTTTGAAAGTGAAATGTTCTCAGAACCAATTTCTTAGAGGAGAAACACAGTTTGTAAAAGTTTGATCTCTCTCAGAATCTTTCTAGTTTTGAAAGAAATGTTCTCAGAACCACTTTCTATGTAATGCAATCTGGTTTCTTAAGAGCAGAAACACAGGCTGTAACAGTTTGAGATCTATCAGAAGAGATATTTAGGTTTGTTCTTAGAACCACTTTCTATGTAATGCAATCTTGTTTCTTAGAGCAGAAATACAGTCTGTAAAAGTTTGGAGCCGATCTGAAGAGAGTTTTAGGTTTGAAAGTGAAATGTTCTCAGAACCACTTTCTATGTAATGCAATCTGGTTTCTTAGAGCAGAAACACAGTCTGTAAAAGTTTGAAGCCGATCTGAAGAGATTTTAGGTTTGAAAGTGAAATTTTCTCAGAACCACTTTCTATGTAATGCAATCTTGTTTCTTAGAGCAGAAACACAGTCTGTAACAGTTTGAGATCTATCAGAAGAGATTTTAGGTTTGAAAGTGAAATGTTCTCAGAACCAATTTCTATGTAATGCAATCTGGTTTCTTAGAGCAGAAACACAGTCTGTAACAGTTTGAGATCTATCAGAAGAGATATTTAGGTTTGAAAGTGAAATGTTCTTAGAACCACTTTCTATGTAATGCAATCTTGTTTCTTAGAGCAGAAACACAGTCTGTAACAGTTTGAGGTCTATCAGAAGAGATTTTAGGTTTGAAAGTGAAATGTTCTCAGAACCATTCTAGTTTTGAAAGAAATGTTCTCAGAACCACTTTCTATGTAATGCAATCTGGTTTCTTAGAGCAGAAACACAGTCTGTAACAGTTTGAGATCTATCAGAAGAGATATTTGGTTTGAAAGTGAAATGTTCTTTGAACCACTTTCTATGTAATGCAATCTTGTTTCTTAGAGCAGAAACACAGTCTGTAACAGTTTGAGGTCTATCAGAAGAGATTTTAGATTTGAAAGTGAAATGTTCTCATAGCCATTCTAGTTTTGAAAGAAATGTTCTCAGAACCACTTTCTATGTAATGCAATCTGGTTTCTTAGAGCAGAAACACAGTCTGTAAAAGTATGGAACCGATCAGAAGAGATATTTGGTTTGAAAGTGAAATGTTCTTAGAACCACTTTCTATGTAATGCAATCTTGTTTCTTAGAGCAGAAACACAGTCTGTAACAGTTTGAGGTCTATCAGAAGAGATTTTAGGTTTGAAAGTGAAATGTTCTCATAGCCATTCTAGTTTTGAAAGAAATGTTCTCAGAACCACTTTCTATGTAATGCAATCTGGTTTCTTAGAGCAGAAACACAGTCTGTAAACAGTTTGAGGTCTATCAGAAGAGATATTTGGTTTGAAAGTGAAATGTTCTTAGAACCACTTTCTATGTAATGCAATCTTGTTTCTTAGAGCAGAAACACAGTCTGTAACAGTTTTGAGGTCTATCAGAAGAGATTTTAGGTTTGAAAGTGAAATGTTCTCATAGCCATTCTAGTTTTGAAAGAAATGTTCTCATGTCACTTTCTATGTAATGCAATATGGTTTCTTAGAGCAGAAACACAGTCTGTAAAAGTTTAGAGCCGATCTGAAGAGATTTTAAGTTTGAAAGTGAAATGTTCTCAGAACCACTTTCTATGTAATGCAATCTTGTTTCTTAGAGCAGAAACACAGTCTGTAAAAGTTTGAAGCCGATCTGAAGAGATTTTAGGTTTGAAAGTGAAATGTTCTCAGAACCACTTTCTATGTAATGCAATCTTGTTTCTTAGAGCAGAAACACAGTCTGTAACAGTTTGAGGTCTATCAGAAGAGATTTTAGGTTTGAAAGTGAAATGTTCTCAGAACCACTTTCTATGTAATGCAATCTGGTTTCTTAGAGCAGAAACACAGTCTGTAACAGTTTGAGATCTATCAGAAGAGATATTTAGGTTTGAAAGTGAAATGTTCTCAGAACCACTTTCTATGTAATGCAATCTTGTTTCTTAGAGCAGAAACACAGTCTGTAACAGTTTGAGGTCTATCAGAAGAGATTTTAGATTTGAAAGTGAAATGTTCTCAGAACCATTCTAGTTTTGAAAGAAATGTCCTCAGAACCACTTTCTATGTAATGCAATCTGGTTTCTTAGAGCAGAAACACAGTCTGTAAAAGTTTGAGATCCGATCAGAAGAGATATTTGGTTTGAAAGTGAAATGTTCTTAGAACCACTTTCTATGTAATGCAATCTTGTTTCTTAGAGCAGAAACACAGTCTGTAACAGTTTGAGGTCTATCAGAAGAGATTTTAGGTTTGAAAGTGAAATGTTCTCAGAACCACTTTCTAGTTTTGAAAGAAATGTTCTCAGAACCACTTTCTATGTAATGCAATCTGATTTCTTAGAGCAGAAACACAGTCTGTAAAAGTTTGGAGCCGATCTGAAGAGATTTTAGGTTTGAAAGTGAAATGTTCTCAGATCCAATTTCTATGTAATGCAATCTGGTTTCTTAGAGCAGAAACACAGTCTGTAACAGTTTGAGATCTATCAGAAGAGATTTTAGGTTTGTTCTTAGAACCACTTTCTATGTAATGCAATCTTGTTTCTTAGAGCAGAAATACAGTCTGTAAAAGTTTGGAGCCGATCTGAAGAGGTTTGAAAGTGTAATGTTCTCAGAACCACTTTCTATGTAATGCAATCTTTTTTCTTAGAGCAGAAACACATTCTGTAAAAGTTTGAAGCCGATCGGAAGAGAATTTAGGTTTGAAAGTGAAATTTTCTCAGAACCACTTTCTATATTATGCAATCTTGTTTTATATAGCAGAAACACAGTCTGTAACAGTTTGAGATCTATCAGAAGAGATTTTAGGTTTGAAAGTGAAATGTTCTCAGAACCAATTTCTTAGAGCAGAAACACAGTCTGTAACAGTTTGAGATCTATCAGAAGAGATTTTAGGTTTTGAAAGAAATGTTCTTAGAACCACTTTCTATGTAATGCAATCTTGTTTCTTAGAGCAGAAGCAGAGTCTGTAACAGTTTGAGGTCTATCAGAAGAGATTTTAGGTTTGAAAGTGAAATTTTCTCAGAACCACTTTCTATATTATGCAATCTTGTTTTATATAGCAGAAACACAGTCTGTAACAGTTTGAGATCTATCAGAAGAGATTTTAGGTTTGAAAGTGAAATGTTCTCAGAACCAATTTCTTAGAGCAGAAACACAGTCTGTAACAGTTTGAGATCTATCAGAAGAGATTTTAGGTTTGAAAGAAATGTTCTTTCTATGTAATGCAATCTGGTTTGAAAGTGAAATGTTCTCAGAACCAATTTCTTAGAGGAGAAACACAGTTTGTAAAAGTTTGATCTCTCTCAGAATCTTTTCTAGTTTTGAAAGAAATGTTCTCAGAACCACTTTCTATGTAATGCAATCTGGTTTCTTAAAGCAGAAACACAGGCTGTAACAGTTTGAGATCTATCAGAAGAGATATTTGGTTTGAAAGTGAAATGTTCTCAGAACCACTTTCTATGTAATGCAATCTTGTTTCATAGAGCAGAAATACAGTCTGTAAAAGTTTGGAGCCGATCTGAAGAGATTTTAGGTTTGAAAGTGTAATGTTCTCAGAACCACTTTCTATGTAATGCAATCTTTTTTCTTAGAGCAGAAACACAGTCTGTAAAAGTTTGAAGCCGATCTGAAGAGAGTTTAGGTTTGAAAGTGAAATTTTCTCAGAACCACTTTCTATATTATGCAATCTTGTTTTATATAGCAGAAACACAGTCTGTAACAGTTTGAGATCTATCAGAAGAGATTTTAGGTTTGAAAAGTGAAATGTTCTTAGAACCACTTTCTATGTAATGCAATCTGGTTTCTTAGAGCAGAAACACAGTCTGTAACAGTATTGAGATCTATCAGAAGAGATATTTGGTTTGAAAGTGAAATGTTCTTGAACCACTTTCTATGTAATGCAATCTTGTTTCTTAGAGCAGAAACACAGTCTGTAACAGTTTGAGGTCTATCAGAAGAGATTTTAGGTTTGAAAGTGAAATGTTCTCAGAACCATTCTAGTTTTGAAAGAAATGTCCTCAGAACCACTTTCTATGTAATGCAATCTGGTTTCTTAGAGCAGAAAACACAGTCTGTAACAGTTTGAGATCTATCAGAAGAGATATTTGGTTTGAAAGTGAAATGTTCTTTGAACCACTTTCTATGTAATGCAATCTTGTTTCTTAGAGCAGAAACACAGTCTGTAACAGTTTGAGGTCTATCAGAAGAGATTTAGATTTGAAAGTGAAATGTTCTCATAACCATTCTAGTTTTGAAAGAAATGTTCTCAGAACCACTTTCTATGTAATGCAATCTGGTTTCTTAGAGCAGAAACACAGTCTGTAAAAGTATGGAACCGATCAGAAGAGATATTTGGTTTGAAAGTGAAATGTTCTTAGAACCACTTTCTATGTAATGCAATCTTGTTTCTTAGAGCAGAAACACAGTCTGTAACAGTTTGAGGTCTATCAGAAGAGATTTTAGGTTTGAAAGTGAAATGTTCTCATAGCCATTCTAGTTTTGAAAGAAATGTCCTCAGAACCACTTTCTATGTAATGCAATCTGGTTTCTTAGAGCAGAAACACAGTCTGTAACAGTTTGAGATCTATCAGAAGAGATATTTGGTTTGAAAGTGAAATGTTCTTTGAACCACTTTCTATGTAATGCAATCTTGTTTCTTAGAGCAGAAACACAGTCTGTAACAGTTTAAGGTCTATCAGAAGAGATTTTAGGTTTGAAAGTGAAATGTTCTCATAGCCATTCTAGTTTTGAAAGAAATGTTCTCATTACCACTTTCTATGTAATGCAATATGGTTTCTTAGAGCAGAAACACAGTCTGTAAAAGTTTGGAGCCGATCTGAAGAGATTTTAGGTTTGAAAGTGTAATTTTCTCAGAACCACTTTCTATGTAATGCAATCTGGTTTCTTAGAGCAGAAACACAGTCTGTAAAAGTTTGGAGCCGATCTGAAGAGATTTTAGGTTTGAAAGTGTAATGTTCTCAGAACCACTTTCTATGTAATGCAATCTGGTTTCTTAGAGCAGAAACACAGTCTGTAAAAGTATGGAACCGATCAGAAGAGATATTTGGTTTAAAAGTGAAATGTTCTTAGAACCACTTTCTATGTAATGCAATCTTGTTTCTTAGAGCAGAAACACAGTCTGTAACAGTTTGAGGTCTATCAGAAGAGATTTTAGATTTGAAAGTGAAATGTTCCCAGAACCATTCTAGTTTTGAAAGAAATGTTCTCAGAACCACTTTCTATGTAATGCAATCTGGTTTCTTAGAGCAGAAACACAGTCTGTAAAAGTTTGGAGCCGATCTGAAGAGATTTTAGGTTTGAAAGTGTAATGTTCTCAGAACCACTTTCTATGTAATGCAATCTGATTTCTTAGAGCAGAAACACAGTCTGTAAAAGTTTGGAGCCGATCTGAAGAGATTTTAGGTTTGAAAGTGAAATGTTCTTAAAATCACTTTCTATGTAATGCAATCTGGTTTCTTAGAGCAGAAACACAGTCTGTAACAGTTTGAGATCTATCAGAAGAGATTTGAGGTTAATGTTCTTAGAACCACTTTCTATGTAATGCAATCTTGTTTCTTAGAGCAGAAACACAGTCTGTAACAGTTTGAGGTCTATCAGAAGAGATTTTAGGTTTGAAAGTGAAAAGTTCTAGTTTTGAAAGAAATGTTCTCAGAACCACTTTCTATGTAATGCAATCTTGTTTCTTAGAGCAGAAACACAGTCTGTAAAAGTTTGGAGCCGATCTGAAGAGATTTTAGGTTTGAAAGTGAAATGTTCTCAGAACCACTTTCTATATTATGCAATCTTGTTTTATATAGCAGAAAACACAGTCTGTAACAGTTTGAGGTCTATCAGAAGAGATTTTAGGTTTGAAAGTGAAATGTTCTCAGAACCACTTTCTTAGAGCAGAAACACAGTCTGTAACAGTTTGAGATCTATCAGAAGAGATTTTAGGGTTGAAAGAAATGTTCTTAGAACCACTTTCTATGTAATGCAATCTTGTTTCTTAGAGCAGAAGCAGAGTCGGTAACAGTTTGAGGTCTATCAGAAGAGATTTTAGGTTTGAAAGTGAAATTTTCTCAGAACCACTTTCTATATTATGCAATCTTGTTTTATATAGCAGAAACACAGTCTGTAACAGTTTGAGATCTATCAGAAGAGATTTTAGGTTTGAAAGTGAAATGTTCTCAGAACCAATTTCTTAGAGCTGAAACACAGTCTGTAACAGTTTGAGATCTATCAGAAGAGATTTTAGGTTTGAAAGTGTAATTTCTCAGAACCACTTTCTATGTAATGCAATCTGGTTTCTTAGAGCAGAAACACAGTCTGTAAAAGTTTGGAGCCGATCTGAAGAGATTTTAGGTTTGAAAGTGTAATGTTCTCAGAACCACTTTCTATGTAATGCAATCTGGTTTCTTAGAGCAGAAACACAGTCTGTAAAAGTATGGAAGCCGATCAGAAGAGATATTTAGGTTTAAAAGTGAAATGTTCTTAGAACCACTTTCTATGTAATGCAATCTTGTTTCTTAGAGCAGAAACACAGTCTGTAACAGTTTGAGGTCTATCAGAAGAGATTTTAGGATTTGAAAGTGAAATGTTCTCAGAACCATTCTAGTTTTGAAAGAAATGTTCTCAGTACCACTTTCTATGTAATGCAATCTGGTTTCTTAGAGCAGAAACACAGTCTGTAAAAGTTTGGAGCGTCGATCGGCCTCCACAGCACATACAGTGATTACACACCAATGACACCTGCGTGTGACCCAGACTGGAGTCACCCTGCAGTCCAAGAATGACACCAAGAACCAAAAGCAAAAATAAACCACAATTCTTCAGCATGAATAGTAAAAGAAAATTCAGGTTTTATTTTCCTCAACGTAATAAGGGCAGGCTTATTAGAAGTCCTACTCCAAAACAGGTAAGTGCTATCTTCAGTCCAATTTCACTAAGCAGAGTAATGAACAGTCCAAACATAAATAATAAAAAAACAAAAAGAATACTTTCTTTTTTCTTCACCCCACTGGGTATTTTAGTTCCTTCTAAACACTGCAAACTCAATAGGGCCAAAAGGCACTGGGTACCCTATTGTTAGTGCTTCAAAAGGAAGCCTCTGGCAGCCAAGCATTGCACTGCCAGGAAAAGGAGAGTGCCTCAGGTTTGCTTTAATTTCAGCTTATAATAGCTACAAATTTTCCCTCCCAGATAATAGCAAACCTCTCCCTCAGTTCAGGCACTATCAGCTTCAACCAAAATGCAAAACAGTAAAAAAGAAAGTCCTCCAAGGTTCAGCTTCATTCAAACAGTCACTCAAACAAAGAAAGCTGAACAAAATGCACTCACTGTTTCTTCAATGGTTAGCAGGTACAGCTGGTAGACAAACCAACTTCCATGGCTTCCTCAGCCAAGCTCATTTCTTCTGGCAGGTTGTTAGTCTCCATTGGAAGTTCCAGCTCAGCTACAGATTCTGCCAGGATATTTGGTTTGAAAGTGAAATGTTCTTAGAACCACTTTCTATGTAATGCAATCTTGTTTCTTAGAGCAGAAACACAGTCTGTAACAGTTTGAGGTCTATCAGAAGAGATTTTAGGTTTGAAAGTGAAATGTTCTCATAGCCATTCTAGTTTTGAAAGAAATGTTCTCAGAACCACTTTCTATGTAATGCAATCTGGTTTCTTAGAGCAGAAACACAGTCTGTAAAAGTATGGAACCGATCAGAAGAGATATTTGGTTTGAAAGTGAAATGTTCTTAGAACCACTTTCTATGTAATGCAATCTTGTTTCTTAGAGCAGAAGCACAGTCTGTAACAGTTTGAGGTCTATCAGAAGAGATTTTAGGTTTGAAAGTAAAATGTTCTCAGAACCATTCTAGTTTTGAAAGAAATGTTCTCAGAACCACTTTCTATGTAATGCAATCTGGTTTCTTAGAGCAGAAACAGTCTATAAAAGTATGGAACCGATCAGAAGAGATATTTGGTTTGAAAGTGAAATGTTCTTAGAACCACTTTCTATGTAATGCAATCTTGTTTCTTAGAGCAGAAATACAGTCTGTAAAAGTTTGGAACCGATCTGAAGAGATTTTAGGTTTGAAAGTGTAATGTTCTCAGAACCACTTTCTATGTAATGCAATCTTTTTTCTTAGAGCAGAAAAACAGTCTGTAAAAGTTTGAAGCCGATCTGAAGAGAGTTTAGGTTTGAAAGTGAAATTTTCTCAGAACCATTCTAGTTTTGAATGAAATGTTCTCAGAACCACTTTCTATGTAATGCAATCTGGTTTCTTAGAGGAGAAACACAGTTTGTAAAAGTTTGAGCTCTCTCAGAATCTTTTCTAGTTTTGAAAGAAATTATCTCAGAACCACTTTCTATGTAATGCAATCTGGTTTCTTAGAGCAGAAACACAGTCTGTAACAGTTTGAGGTCTATCTGAAGAGATTTTAGATTTGAAAGTGAAATGTTCTCAGAACCATTCTAGTTTTGAATGAAATGTTCTCAGAACCACTTTCTATGTAATGCAATCTGGTTTCTTAGAGCAGAAACACAGTCTGTAAAAGTATGGAACCGATCAGAAGAGATATTTGGTTTGAAAGTGAAATGTTCTTAGAACCACTTTCTATGTAATGCAATCTTGTTTCTTAGAGCAGAAACACAGTCTGTAACAGTTTGAGGTCTATCAGAAGAGATTTTAGGTTTGTAAGTGAAATGTTCTCATAAGCCATTCTAGTTTTGAAAAGAAATGTTCGCAGAAACTTTCTATGTAATGCAATCTTGTTTCTTAGAGCAGAAACACAGTCTGTAACAGTTTGAGGTCTATCAGAAGAGATTTTAGGTTTGAAAGTGAAATGTTCTTTGAACCACTTTCTATGTAATGCAATCTTGTTTCTTAGAGCAGAAACACAGTCTGTAACAGTTTGAGGTCTATCAGAAAGATTTTGAGATTTGAAAGTGAATGTTTCTCAGTAGCCATTCTAGTTTTGAAAGAAATGTCCTCAGAACCACGTTTCTATGTAATGCAATCATGGTTCTTAGAGCAGAAAACACAGTCTGTAAAAGTTTGGAACCGATCAAAGAGATATTTGGTTTGAAAGTGAAATGTTCTTAGAACCACTTTCTATGTAATGCAATCTTGTTTCTTAGAGCAGAAACACAGTCTGTAACAGTTTGAGGTCTATCAGAAGAGATTTTAGGTTTGAAAGTGAAATGTTCTCAGAACCACTTTCTAGTTTTGAAAGAAATGTTCTCAGAACCACTTTCTATGTAATGCAATCTGGTTTCTTAGAGCAGAAACACAGTCTGTAAAAGTTGGAGCCGATCTGAAGAGATTTTAGGTTTGAAAGTGAAATGTTCTCAGATCCAATTTCTATGTAATGCAATCTGGTTTCTTAGAGCAGAAACACAGTCTGTAACAGTTTGAGATCTATCAGAAGAGATTTTAGGTTTGTTCTTAGAACCACTTTCTATGTAATGCAATCTTGTTTCTTAGAGCAGAAATACAGTCTGTAAAAGTTTGGAGCCGATCTGAAGAGGTTTGAAAGTGTAATGTTCTCAGAACCACTTTCTATGTAATGCAATCTTTTTTCTTAGAGCAGAAACACAGTATGTAAAAGTTTGAAGCCGATCTGAAGAGGTTTGAAAGTGAAATTTTCTCAGAACCACTTTCTATATTATGCAATCTTGTTTTATATAGCAGAAACACAGTCTGTAACAGTTTGAGATCTATCAGAAGAGATTTTAGGTTTGAAAGTGAAATGTTCTCAGAACCAATTTCTTAGAGCAGAAACACAGTCTGTAACAGTTTGAGATCTATCAGAAGAGATTTTAGGTTTGAAAGAAATGTTCTTAGAACCACTTTCTATGTAATGCAATCTTGTTTCTTAGAGCAGAAGCAGAGTCTGTAACAGTTTGAGGTCTATCAGAAGAGATTTTAGGTTTGAAAGTGAAATTTTCTCAGAACCACTTTCTATATTATGCAATCTTGTTTTATATAGCAGAAACACAGTCTGTAACAGTTTGAGATCTATCAGAAGAGATTTTAGGTTTGAAAGTGAAATGTTCTCAGAACCAATTTCTTAGAGCTGAAACACAGTCTGTAACAGTTTGAGATCTATCAGAAGAGATTTTAGGTTTGAAAGAAATGTTCTTTCTATGTAATGCAATCTGGTTTGAAAGTGAAATGTTCTTAGAGGAGAAACACAGTTTGTAAAAGTTTGATCTCTCTCAGAATCTTTTCTAGTTTTGAAAGAAATGTTCTCAGAACCACTTTCTATGTAATGCAATCTGGTTTCTTAAAGCAGAAACACAGGCTGTAACAGTTTGAGATCTATCAGAAGAGATATTTGGTTTGAAAGTGAAATGTTCTCAGAACCACTTTCTATGTAATGCAATCTTGTTTCATAGAGCAGAAACACAGTCTGTAACAGTTTGAGGTCTATCAGAAGAGATTTTAGGTTTGAAAGTAAAATGTTCTCAGAACCATTCTAGTTTTGAAAGAAATGTTCTCAGAACCACTTTCTATGTAATGCAATCTGGTATCTTAGTGCAGAAAAACAGTCTGTAAAAGTATGGAACCGATCAGAAGAGATATTTGGTTTGAAAGTGAAATGTTCTTAGAACCACTTTCTATGTAATGCAATCTTGTTTCTTAGAGCAGAAGCACAGTCTGTAACAGTTTGAGGTCTATCAGAAGAGATTTTAGGTTTGAAAGTAAAATGTTCTCAGAACCATTCTAGTTTTGAAAGAAATGTTCTCAGAACCACTTTCTATGTAATGCAATCTGGTTTCTTAGAGCAGAAACAGTCTATAAAAGTATGGAACCGATCTGAAGAGATGTTCTCAGAACCACTTTCTATGTAATGCAATCTTTTTTCTTAGAGCAGAAAAACAGTCTGTAAAAGTTTGAAGCCGATCTGAAGAGAGTTTAGGTTTGAAAGTGAAATTTTCTCAGAACCATTCTAGTTTTGAATGAAATGTTCTCAGAACCACTTTCTATGTAATGCAATCTGGTTTCTTAGAGGAGAAACACAGTTTGTAAAAGTTTGAGCTCTCTCAGAATCTTTTCTAGTTTTGAAAGAAATTATCTCAGAACCACTTTCTATGTAATGCAATCTGGTTTCTTAGAGCAGAAACACAGTCTGTAACAGTTTGAGGTCTATCTGAAGAGATTTTAGATTTGAAAGTGAAATGTTCTCAGAACCATTCTAGTTTTGAATGAAATGTTCTCAGAACCACTTTCTATGTAATGCAATCTGGTTTCTTAGAGCAGAAACACAGTCTGTAAAAGTATGGAACCGATCAGAAGAGATATTTGGTTTGAAAGTGAAATGTTCTTAGAACCACTTTCTATGTAATGCAATCTTGTTTCTTAGAGCAGAAACACAGTCTGTAACAGTTTGAGGTCTATCAGAAGAGATTTTAGGTTTGTAAGTGAAATGTTCTCATAGCCATTCTAGTTTTGAAAGAAATGTCCTCAGAACCACTTTCTATGTAATGCAATCTGGATTCTTAGAGCAGAAACACAGTCTGTAACAGTTTGAGATCTATCAGAAGAGATATTTGGTTTGAAAGTGAAATGTTCTCAGTACCACTTTCTATGTAATGCAATCTTGTTTCTTAGAGCAGAAACCAGATTGCATTACATAGAAAGTGGTAATGAGAACATTTCTTTCAAAACTAGAATGGTTCTGAGAACTTTTCACTTTCAAACCTAAAATCTCTTCTGATAGACCTCAAACTGTTACAGACTGTGTTTCTGCTATATAAAACAAGATTGCATAATATAGAAAGTGGTAAAAGTCTGTAACAGTTTGAGGTCTATCAGAAGAGATTTTAGGTTTGAAAGTGAAATGTTCTCAGAACCACTTTCTAGTTTTGAAAGAAATGTTCTCAGAACCACTTTCTATGTAATGCAATCTGATTTCTTAGAGCAGAAACACAGTCTGTAAAAGTTTGGAGCCGATCTGAAGAGATTTTAGGTTTGAAAGTGAAATGTTCTCAGATCCAATTTCTATGTAATGCAATCTGGTTTCTTAGAGCAGAAACACAGTCTGTAACAGTTTGAGATCTATCAGAAGAGATTTGAGGTTTGTTCTTAGAACCACTTTCTATGTAATGCAATCTTGTTTCTTAGAGCAGAAGCAGAGTCTGTAACAGTTTGAGGTCTATCAGAAGAGATTTTAGGTTTGAAAGTGAAATGTTCTCAGAACCACTTTCTAGTTTTGAAAGAAATGTTCTCAGAACCACTTTCTATGTAATGCAATCTTGTTTCTTAGAGCAGAAATACAGTCTGTAAAAGTTTGGAGCCGATCTGAAGAGATTTTAGGTTTGAAAGTGTAATGTTCTCAGAACCACTTTCTATATTATGCAATCTTGTTTTATATAGCAGAAACACAGTCTGTAACAGTTTGAGATCTATCAGAAGAGATTTTAGGTTTGAAAGTGAAATGTTCTCAGAACCAATTTCTTAGAGCAGAAACACAGTCTGTAACAGTTTGAGATCTATCAGAAGAGATTTTAGGGTTGAAAGAAATGTTCTTAGAACCACTTTCTATGTAATGCAATCTTGTTTCTTAGAGCAGAAGCAGAGTCTGTAACAGTTTGAGGTCTATCAGAAGAGATTTTAGGTTTGAAAGTGAAATTTTCTCAGAACCACTTTCTATATTATGCAATCTTGTTTTATATAGCAGAAACACAGTCTGTAACAGTTTGAGATCTATCAGAAGAGATTTTAGGTTTGAAAGTGAAATGTTCTCAGAACCAATTTCTTAGAGCTGAAACACAGTCTGTAACAGTTTGAGATCTATCAGAAGAGATTTTAGGTTTGAAAGAAATGTTCTTTCTATGTAATGCAATCTGGTTTGAAAGTGAAATGTTCTCAGAACCAATTTCTTAGAGGAGAAACACAGTTTGTAAAAGTTTGATCTCTCTCAGAATCTTTTCTAGTTTTGAAAGAAATGTTCTCAGAACCACTTTCTATGTAATGCAATCTGGTTTCTTAAAGCAGAAACACAGGCTGTAACAGTTTGAGATCTATCAGAAGAGATATTTGGTTTGAAAGTGAAATGTTCTCAGAACCACTTTCTATGTAATGCAATCTTGTTTCATAGAGCAGAAACACAGTCTGTAACAGTTTGAGGTCTATCAGAAGAGATTTTAGGTTTGAAAGTGAAATGTTCTCAGAACCATTCTAGTTTTGAAAGAAATGTTCTCAGAACCACTTTCTATGTAATGCAATATGGTTTCTTAGAGCAGAAACACAGTCTGTAAAAGTATGGAACCGATCAGAAGAGATATTTGGTTTGAAAGTGAAATGTTCTCAGAACCATTCTAGTTTTGAAAGAAATGTTCTTTGAACCACTTTCTATGTAATGCAATCTTGTTTCTTAGAGCAGAAGCAGAGTCT